>NC_064614.1:1067471279-1067774309 GCF_023898315.1 Schistocerca nitens | reverse complement strand
CAGTTGTGTAACGATTATAAAGAATCAGCCTCGATTGCAAATTGGTCAACATCCGGTTTCAATTTGCAAGCGAAGCGGATTCTTTACAATCATTAAATTATTCACGATTGCTGACGCGCTGCAATGTTAAAAAATCTCACACAATTTTGTATTTATCTCAAACATGTTTCACTGCAGTTGCAGCATCATCAGTGGGCTTTAATTTTATGGTTGTCAAAGAAAAAGAATGTTCTTTACTCTTTGTATACATGTAAATATTTGTTTTGAAAATCTTAGTTACAGATTTTTGAAGAACACATAAAATTATGTATTCATATCTTTTTACGACATGGTGTAGTTTTCCTGATGTATTATGTTTTTATAGTGCCTGTTTTCTTTCACAGTTTGTAATCTGCAACCATATACACCTTAATGTAGACAAATTATTTAAGCAAAAATTGCGATTTGGAAACTGTTATGGCTGTTATGCCTGAAATTAATTAATTCTATGTGGAAGATTGTGTGTGTGTGTGTGTGTGTGTGTGTGTGTGTGTGTGTGTGTGTGGGTGGGTGGGTGTCTATTTACATTATGTTTCACCTCTGTTTTCATTTTTCCTCATCTTCTTCACTGTGAAGTTCTGTACATGGAGCTGTCACTGTCACTGTCTCACCATTTACCAGTTCTAAAAGAAAGATGGCGGACAGTGGAGCAGTTGAAGGTGTAAAAATAAGATGGCGGACAGTGGAACAGTTGAAGGTGTTCCTGACAGTTGTTTTGAATCTTTCAGAGGTGTATGTCCCATTTTGTTTGTTTTTGTTTTGTGTGTGTGTGTGTGTGAAAAAGGGGGAGAGAGAGAGAGAGAGAGAGAGAGAGAGAGAGAGAGAGAGAGTGAGAGAGAGAAAGTTTGAGGATTTTTCATTATTATTTTATTTCTATAATTATATTTTTTAGTTTTGTGAGTGTGTATGTATTTATGTGTCTATGTGTGTGAGTGGTGGTGGTGATTGGGGGGGGGGGTCCTGGAGGTTGGTGTTATCTAATAATTCTTTGAGGGCAGAGAACAGAATTCCATTGCAGAGAGCTGTGTATTCATGTATTATTTGATCCCTTCAACTCTGGCTTTTTTTATTTGATAGTTTTCTTCAATTATCAGTTTTTTGTGGGGGGTTGTTGCTGCATTTGAGAACTTTCAAGTCAGTATTGATGTCTGTTGGGCTATGTTTCTTGTCCATAAGGTGTTCAGCAAATGCAGAATGACAGCTGTTACTTTTCAATGCTCTTGTGTTCTTTGTATCTGGTATTGGAGTTTCTGCTTGCCTGTCCTATATAAACTGATTTGCAGTCCTGAAGTGTTAGTTAGTAAATACCAGATGTGTAGTGTTTTTGTTTGCTTGTGCTGGTTGTTATTAGTTTTCTCTGTGTTGAGTTGTCTGTCCTTTAGACTATTTTTAGCCCTTGTTTTTTGAGTATGTTGCCTATTCCGTGGACTGCTTTCTTGTTGTAGGTCAGAGTGAACCGCTTGTTTGTTGTTGTGGGTGTTTTTTGTTCATGTGTGTGTTCTGTGTGTTTGTAAGTTGGTGGGAAGACTTTTGCTTTTGTGTGTTGGGTGTCCTCCTTAATTTTGTTTTAATTTTATGGTCCAGTTTATCTACAATGTTTGTATCATATCCATTCTCTAAGCTACTTGTCTGATTGTCTGTAATTCATTGTTACAGTTGTTTTCAGTGAGTGGAGTTTTGTTCAGTCTGTGTAGCATATATTGGAAACTGGCTAGTTTGTGTGCAATCGGATGATTAGAATGTTTGTGAATGGCTGTGCTGGTGGTGGTCACTTGCCTGAATATGGAGAATTGGTGATGGTTGTTATGTCTGAATATTGTGAGGTCAAGGAAATTTAGCCTTTTGTCGTTTCCTGTTTCTATGGTGAATTTTATTTTTGGGTGGACTTCGTTTATATCACTGTGGACTTGTTGGATGAGACTGGGTGTTTCATCTAGAGAGCATATGATGTCATCTATATACCGATACCAATTTATTATCCGATGGTGTATGGATCTCACTATTATTTCACATATTTTATTTTCTATGTGATTGAGAACATTGGGAAAAGAGGTTTACAAACTGAGAAAGTTAATAGCGCGTTTGTCCTCTTCTGGCCCTTATTCGAGCATTTAGTCGGCCTGGTACTGACTGGTGGATTGTTTGGATGTCCTCCTGAGAGATATCGTGCCAAATTGTGTCCAATTGGCTTGTAGAATCATCAAAGTCCCGAGATGCCTACAATGATCGAAACATTATTAATTGGGGAGATATCTGGCAACCTTTCTGGCCAAGGTAGGGTTTGGCAAGCACGACGACAAGCAGTAGGAACTTTCGTCGAGTGCGGACGAGTATTATCTTCCTGAAAGGAAAGTCCATGACCAGTGACGACGTGTCTGGAAACGCCCCTGACAGCGGTGGGGTACCAACCTGACCGTCGCGCACCACACAGCCTGACGACCTGGAGTGATGGTCTGGGACACCATTTCTTTTCTTTGTAGGACTCCTTTGCTTCTTTATCCACTGCACATTTACAACACAACGGGACGTCGACTGTAGTGTACGCCCAGTTTTGTTGCCGTTCGTGGCAAGCCGTCCTAGTCTTACATTTCAAGGAGACGGTGGCCGCGTGCACACAGCGAGAGTTTCTACTTTTGCTTTCCAAACCCTACCATGGCCAGCAGGGGCACCGGATCTCGCCCCAAATGAGAACATTTGGAGGATTATGGGTAGGGCGCTACAACCAGATCGAGATTTTGACGATGTAACGCGCCAGTTGGGCAGAATTTCACACGTAGTGCCTCAGGAGAACATCCGCCAACTTCGTCAGTCAATGTCAAGCAGAATAACTGCTTGTATAAGCGTCAGATGTGGACCAACGCTTTATTTGACTTGCTCAATTTGCGACGCTCTTTCCCTACAATAAATCATCGAATTTTTCTGAAACTGTAATAATTTGTTTATCTGTACGTCACAACTACCGATTTCCGTCCCATTCGGATAATTCTTTTAATAAATTATGTAAATGAATAATGAACATAAATGATTTTAATAGATGTAGTAGGGAATAGAACTCTCTTTTTAACAGTTTGAGTTTGTGTTAAATAACTCCTAACGCCGTATGTATTTTGCCATAGGGGTTTGCCTACGTGAGATATGAACTATCTGCAGTGGCCTGAAATACACCATGTGATCAAAAGTATCCGGAAACCCACAAAAACATACGTTTCTCATATTGGGTGGCTTGTCCTGACACCTACTGCCAGGTACTCCATAGCAGCGACCTCAGCAATCATTAGACATCGTGAGAGAGCTAAATAGGGCACTCTGCTTAACTCACTGACTTTGAACGTGGTCAGGTGATTGGGTGCCACTTTTGTCATACGTCTCTACGCGAGATTTCCACACTCCTAAACATCCCTAGGTCCACTGTTTCCAATGTGATAGTGAAGTGGAAACGTGAAGGAACACGTACAGCACAAAAGCGTAGAGGCCAACCTCGTCTGTTGACTGACAGGGACCGCCGACAGTTGAAGAGGGTCGTAAAGTGTAATAGGTAGACATCTATCCAGTTCATCACACAAGAATACCAAACTGCATCAGAATCCACTGCAAGTACTATGACAGTTAGAAAGGAGGTGAGAAAACTTGAATTTCATGGTCGAGTGGCTGCTCATAAGCCACACATCACGCCGGTAAATGAGAAACGACGCCTCGGACGCCTCGCTCGGTATAAGGAGCGTCAACATTGGTCGATTGAACAGTGGAAAAACGTTGTGTGGAGTGACGGATCACGGTGCACAATGTGGCGATCCGTTGGCAGGCTATGGGTATGGCGAATGCACGGTTAACGTCATCTGCCAGAATATGTAGTGCCAACATTAAAATTCGGAGGCGGTGGTGTTATGGCGTGGTCGTGTTTTTCATGGATGGTGCTTGCGCCCCTTGTTCTTTTGCGTGGCACTATCGCAACACTTGCCTACGTTGATGTTTTAAGCATCTTCTTGCTTCCCACTGTTGAAGGGCAATTCGGGGATGGCATCTTTCAACACGGTCGAGCACCTGTTTATAATGCACAGCATGTGGTGAAGTGTATATACGACAATATCATCCCTGTAATGGACTGGCCTGCACAGTGCCCTGACCTGAATCCCATAGAACGCCTTTGGGTTGTTTTGGAATGCCGACTTCCTGCGAGACCTTATCGACCGACATCAATACCTCTCCCCAGTGCAGCACTCCGTGAAGAATGGGCTGCCACTCCCCAAGAAACCTTCCAGCACCTGATTGAACGTACGCCTGCGAGAGTGGAAGTTGTGATCAAGCTAAGGGTGGGCCAACACCATATTGAATTCCAGCATTACCGATGGAGGGCGCCACGAACTTGTAAGTCATTTTCAGCCAGATACCCGGATACTTTTTATCACATAGTGTACATTCTGCGAGAAACGTTAAACGCGCAGCTGGAGGGTCCGAGATATTTTCGTTCAAGCGACTAAGAAATGTGGCACCAAAAGTACACATTCTTCCACAGCTATACTACGAAGTGTTTCAGCTTTCCTTCATATTTTTTTGTATATGTCGTCGTGCACCATATCCTTTGGCTGTGCATGGTGTTGTCAAAGTGAGTTGTGAATTGTCGTTGCAGGTGGTTTGTGACCGAGTAAATGCTATAAGAGAGGGACCTAATGAAGACCGTTTCTTGTTTTACTGTTACAGCATGTAATTGATCGTAGGCGCAATATATGTTTTTTATGCTACGATTTTTTAATTAAATCTTCAACTCACATAGAAACTGGAAAGTGTTCTTCAGTTATTTTCCTCATAATTTTGTCGGGTGCCGGGAATTCTGCTTAACCTTAATAGTTACATAAAAGAGAATCATAAATTAGTGCATTGCATTGCGGTTCCCTACTTCCTTGTTTACTACTGTTTGTTAAGAGTAAACCAGGCAATGGAGGTACGTTGTTGTAAACACGAAGCATTATTAATAACTTGCTCTATGATATAATATGCACCTCTGCTACAGAGGTTGGTAATTGTGAGGGTAGTGAGGAAATGTATATAGTTGGAACACTACGTTTTATTTGCAGTTACATTACCTTTCTCGACAGTATTTACTACGGGTTTAAAACGTTTAACTTTCAGCTTGTGATTTTAATTTTGCAGCATCATAGTTCTTCTGTCTGTTGAAAAGACGTTGAATATGTTTTCATCAGAAGTACAAGATTAATTCACTACTCTGAACGTTCATTAATATTTATCTTGCGAAAAGTGGTCTTTCGCCTCTGTTAATGTACATGCTGAAATCTTGTTCTCATAACATGAAAACAGCCTCAGAAATACGTAACTGTAGCAAATCTAAAGTAATAATGAACATTTGTTTGGAGAGCAGCTTTCGATCATAGATTTAATTTCATTCCTTCCGCAAAAATTTCTTCCAAAACTCTCAAACAAAACAGAAACAAGCTACTTAAACGAACTTATTGTGTAAAAATAATAAATATTATAGAAATAGTAAATGTTAAATGCTCAAATAAGCGAGCGTAAAGCGTAGGCACTACGCTATTTTTTGTGAAATTTCTGGTGCAATTCGGACCATAACGTAGAATGATTAAGCAAACTTGAGTCGTATTTGGAACTGACCATTACGTGTTACAGATACGCTGCATTTATGAATAAGAATATTTGACTTATATAACGCTGAATGCTTGGTTCTTCTGGCCACTGCGCAAGGCTGTGACAGCCTTTCTATTAATACAGGATGAGGATTGATGTAAAGCTCTAAGCATTCTTTTTCTTTCTTTTTAATTACTCGATACTACGCATTGCTTAAAATTGAGGAAAGTAAAAAGTTTTTCTGTCCTTTTTGTGACCGCTATATCTCTCGCCTTATCTGAGACTAGAAAAATGGATTTAGAGCTGTAAAAATCAACGAGTTACTATTGAAAGGAATTCTGCCTATTGCAACGATGAATTCCTTAGCCATCTTCTGAGAAACAGCCACGTTACGCATTAGCTTTGCTTTGTATGACAGCAAGAAGCTTTCGTGTAGTAGTAAAGAATTATGATAAGAACTCTAGTATTTATCTTTCAATCCCCCCCCCCCCCAAAAAAAAACATGGTTTTCTCACGATATTAGTTCATTTTGGAACAACTGATCATTAAATTTTCACCATACAGCAAGTTAATTTTAAGTAAGAAATATACGCCATCTTCAACTACAGTTCGCAACGACAACGGCACCTGGCATTCCGAAACGCATTTGCTATGAACGAGAATCAAATTGCAGAACTCTGTGTATTAGCATAGTATCTAGTTGAAGAACTACGAAGGTAAGCCAGATCATATCTATGACTGTACGCAAGAGTTGCTTTCTAGTGACTTTATTCCCACAACAGATTACCTGCAAATTGTGTCCAGCTTTGTTAACTGAACAGAATAAAGCTTCTTGAAGCATCCGTTCTTACGTGAGTGAATAGGAACTGTTTCATCATCGTTCAGTCATTTTAAATTGTTAAATTACTGCATCCTTGAGTCGAACAATTTGTGGAAAACATGATAAACGGTTACTAAGCAGTTGTTAATGCTGTCCCAAGTGAAAGTGAGTGAACAGTTGTGTGGCAGGTCAGAGCTCATACGTTGTAGCTTTTTGTATTTATGACAGCGGATTACGCCATGCGTGCACAGGTGTCAGTATATTTCGGTGGCTAGACGGGGAACTGTTAGACTTCGAATCAAAAGTTTCAGACGCGCTTCTGAATAACACGTTTCGCCAGTGACAAAAGTTGCCAGTTGACATGGGAACGACAGAACTGAAGGGGAACTGAGAGCTGTTGTGTCATGCGAAGTACTCGAATAGGACATATGGATCGTTATGTTCTTTCTCGTAACCTGTTCATTAGTCTGATCGGATACAGAGTCTCCAGCGGATCTCTTGAGATCGTCCTGAAATGATCTGGCGGCATTCATACGACGCTGCAACGCAGAGATGGCCAGATATCGGCCTCCATGTGGGATTGTAATGCTTCGGCGAACATGTCCAACTCGTCTTGTGTATAAGCTGACTCGGTAGCGTGTCCAAACCCTATGGAAGACACATGCAGAGTCTTTGGCATCTACATCAACACGATCGAAAATTCATCATTTTTGGATCAATTTGCGCTGCATAAAGATGTCGCATTGCATGTGCTTGGTTGAATACAATGATTGGTTGAATACAACGTCTACAAATGACAACTGCTATATGGATACCTCACTAGAATACACAGGGACAGCGGTACTGGCTTCCTATTTATGGGTCACCTCACACTGTAACGCATAAACAGCCAGAATATGACGAATGACTTTAATTGTTGGGTACGTTGAAAGCGAAGATATCAATTCATGCAATGAAACCAAAGCTACCGCCCGTATCAAAGACTAGATTAGATTAGATTAGATTAGATTTCATACATTGGTTTAACATACCGGGTGGTTGTAGCTGTGTTCCAATAATACTTTTGAACAGTGTGATTGTCTGAGCTGTGGGGGATGAGTCGCTTGGCACTTTGTGCTGGGCGAGAGACTCACAGTAAATGCAAGCTAGGTAAGTGGCCAATGCCGTAGAGTACTCTTTGCAAAAGCGAACTGGGATTCGATCTGGACTTGGTGACTTGTTTTCTTTCAATTCTTTCAATTTTTCCTCTACGCCAAAGTTGCTTATTACTATACTATGTTATCAAAAGTATCCGGACACCGCCAAAGACACAATTTTTCATATTAGGTGCATTGTGCTGCCACCGAATGCCAGGTAGTCCATATCAGCGACCTCAGTAATCATTAGATATCATGAGAGCGCAGAATGGGGCTCTCCGCGGAACTCACGGACTTCGAATGTGGTCGGGTGATTGGGTGTCACTTGTGTCATACCTCTCTACGAGAGATTTCCACAATCCTAAATATCCCTAGGTCCACTGTTTCCGATGTGATAGTGAAATGGCAACGTGAAGGGACATGTACAGCACAAAAGCGTACAGGCCGACAACGCCTGTTGACTGACAGAGACCACCGACAGTTTAAGAGGGTCGTAAAGTGTAATAGGCAGAAATCTATCCAGACCATCACACAGCAATTCCAAACTGCATCAGGATCCACTGCAAGTACTATGACAGTTGGGTGGGAGGCGAGAAAACATGGATTTCATAATCGAGCGGCCGCTCATAAGCCACACATCATGCCGGTATATGCCAAACGACGCCTCGCTTGGTGCAAGGAGCGTAAACATTGGACGGCCGAAGAGTGGAAAAACATTGTGTCGAGTGACGAATCGTGCACATTGCGGCGATCCGACGGCACGGTGTGAATATGGCGAATGCCCGGTGAACGTACTCTGCCAGCGCGTGTAGTGCCAACAGTAAAATTCAGAGGCAATAGTTTTACGGTGTGGTCGTGTTTTTCATGGAAGGGGATTGTACCCATTGTTATTTTGCGTGGCACTATCTCATACAGCACAGGTCTACATCGATGTTTTAAGCACCTTCTTGCTTCCTACTGTTGAACATGACGATTGCATCTTTCAACACGATCAAGCACCTGTTCATAACGAACTGACTGTGGCGGAGTGGTTACATGACAATAACATCCCTGTAATGGACTGGCCTGGACAGGATCCTGATCTGAATCTTACAGATCACCTTTGGGATTTTTTGGAAAGCCGACTTCGAACCAGGCCTCACCGACCGAAATATCGACCTCTCCTCAGTGCAGCACTCCGTGAATAATGGCCTGCCATTCCCCAAGAAACCTTCCTGCACCTGATTGAACGTATGCCTGCGAGTGCGGAAGCTGTCATCAAGGCTAAATGTGAGCCAACGCCATACTGAATTGCAGCATTATTGATGAAGGGCGCCACGAACTTGTAATTCATTTTCAGCCAGGTGTCCGGATACGTTTGATCACATAGTGTATGTCGTCCATACTCAAGTCTGTCTGATGGTTAAACGATGGTAAGTTTGTACGTTTCTCCTGTGCGAACGGTTTCTTGAATGAAAAACGTAGGGAGGGACTGAAATGTTAACGGTGGAGAAACTGGAAAAGAAAAAATTATCTCGTGCTATATACAGACACATCATAACGTTTCATGCTATTCGAACTGAAGAGGAAGGTGATGGTGGTTAGTACCAACGGATACAAGGGACATGGAAAAACAGTATCCAGGATGTCAGATCAGAAGACAGCTAAAGTGAAAGATAATGCTCAAGGTAACAGCATATTACCGGACGAGACTGGTTTTGGTGTGTATGTACAGAAATAGCACTTAAGGTGGCATTGTGCGTGAAATTCGTTGAAATTCGACATTTTCTGTTTTCTACTCCATGATGTACTTTGGACTTTCCTGAACGTTTTGGTATATAATACATTAAAATCAGACAATTGTGAGACCTTCAAATAATATTTTGAATATTGGCATGTGACTGTCAAATTTCGCGGCTACGCATATACTGCCGCAGTTGAGCAGTCGTATCTTGGGAACTACACAGTCTAGAAGGCTGTGAATTACTTTGTTTTGAGACTACTGCTACGTCTCAGAAGTTGGCATTACGAATAAACAAATCAGTCCTTTTTTCTGATACTAGTTTTCGTTGAAAGTAGTATCACAGTCTAATATATACAGCCACGACACTCTCGCTGATTTTTGTTATACACAGCGACAACAGCACCCCAAGCGGTGGAGAAGCTACGCTGCTGAATATGGTATTCAGTAAATGTAAACAGTATCGTTTATATATATTTTTAAGATGGTTTATACGAAAGGCAGCGTATGTAGCGCAATCAACTGCAGTAATAATAGGAAGAAGACACAACATTTGTCATTCTTCAGGTTTCCTAAGGACCCTGAGAGGTATGAAACATCACATTAGAGCGCTCTTTATTTACGATTTTTTTCTAAACTGTATTGAATTACTGAATTTGTTGTTCTTTTTTTAGGAGCAAGAAATGGTTAATAAATAGTAGAAGACAGGACCTGCTGCAAAAAGATGCCCTTTATTTGCACAATAACGTGAAGTTTTGTGCGTTACATTTCGAGTCAAACCAGTTCATGAGCGCGAAAAGGAAGACATTGGTATGGAATGCAGTTCCTACGTTATTTGACGTGCCGAATAAGCCACAATAGTGACGATGAAGAGAAAATTGCTATACAAACGTGAAAGTGTTACTGCAAAAACAATAAAACTGTCTCCTGACACAGAAGAAACAGCTACCACAAGTGTTACTACACGAGAGACACATATAAAATCACTAACAACGGAATCTGCAACACAGACATCTTTTGAAGATGAAATGCTTAGATTACGTGAAATTATTCACGTGTTGGAAAATCGTGTGAAATGTAAAAATGTGCAAATCATTAGACTTTGTACAAAATTACTACGTGATAAGGAAAGTGCCCATTATAAGAATAAACTGCAAGCACAACGTCACAGGACACAAGTACAAAAGGACATGCTCATTTTAAAAAGTATTGGTTCCAAGTACTTTAAAAAAGATGCTCTCGATTTATTAATGAGCCAAATCAGTATATCACTGAATGGAAAACGTGGTGCGAGATGGAAAGATGAAGCTAAATTATCTGCACTTAATTTGTTGTATTATAGGACTCTGGCATACAGTTTTTTTTCACACTGTTTTAGCCTTCCATCAGTATGTACCTTACAAAGGTATGTGGAAGATATACAATTAAATTGTGGGATAAATAATAACATATTTCATCTTTTAAAGCAGAAAGTGCAGCAGTTACCAAATACTGATATAATCGTTAATTTGTCTATGGATGAGATGTCACTAACGGAAAATTTGATATATGACAGCTCTAGGGATCGTGTTATTGGATTTGAAGACATGGGTTTGATATGTACATCTGTGGTTGCCTATACTGCATTAGTTATAATGATTAACGGCATCTTCTCAAATTTTAAACAGCCATTAGTATATTATTTCTCCAAAGGACCAGTAGGAGCCACCCATCTGTCGCACATATTTTTTGAAGTTGTCAAAAAACTCACAGAGATTGGTTTGGTTGTAAAAACATGTGTGACTGACCAAGGCTCGAATTTTGTGGAGTGGAGGAACAGACTGGGTATCACAGCAGTTAATCCATGCTTAGTACACGAAGGGAGTAAGATCTACTTTTTTATGACACCCCACACTCGATAAAAAGCATACGGAATAATTTATTCAGGTATAACAAATGACGGAGCTGGTCTTCCTTAGTACACAAAACGGGTCAGAACACTATTGCAGATAGAGCGAAACAAACATGCCAAATTTAAACAGATGCGAAATCCCCAAGACTGGTCATCTTTAACAGAAGCTCGAAATTTTGAGTGGAATTCAATGCGAGATGCTTATAACGGTCTCCTAAACGAAAATTTGTCTCGAAACCTGGCAGAAATATAAAGAGATTCTGGTCGTATATGAAGTATGTTAGCGGCAATAAACAATCAATGCCATCTCTGCGCGATAACAATGGAGATACTATAAAAGACAGTGCTGCCAAAGCAGAGTTACTAAACACAGCCTTCCGAAGTGCCTTCACAAAAGAAGACGAAATAAATGTTCCAGAATTCGAATCAAGAACAGCTGCCAACATGAGTAACGTAGAAGTAAATATCCTCGGAGTACTGAAGCAACTCAAATCAATGAAAGGAAATCTTCTAGTCCAGACTGTATACCAATTAGGTTCCTTTCAGAGTATGCTGATGCATTAGCTCCATACTTAACAATCATATACAACCGTTCGCTCGAAGAAAGATCCATACCCAAAGAGTGGAAAGTTGCGCAGGTCGCACCAATATTCAAGAAAGGCAGTAGAAGTAATCCACTTAATTACAGGCTCATATCATTAACGTCGATATGCAGCAGGATTCTGGAACATATATTATGTTCGAACATTATGAATTACCTCGAAGAAAACGGTCTGTTGACACACTGGGTTTAGAAAACATCGTTCTCGTGAAACCCAACTAGCTCTTTATTCGCATGAAGAGTGCTATTGGCAAGTGATTTCAGATCGATTCCGTATTCCTGGATTTCCGGAAGGCTTTTGATACTGTACCACACAAGCAGATTGACTGTAGTGAAACTGCGTGCTTATGGAATATCGTCTCAGTTATGTGACTGGATTTGTGACTTCATGTCAGAGAGGTCAAATTTCGTAGTAACTGACGGAAAGTCATCGAGTAAAACAGAAGTGATTTCTGGCGTTCCACAATGTAGTGGTATAGGCTCTTTGCTGTTCCTTATCTGTATTAACGATCTGAGAGACAATCCGAGCAGCCGTCTTCGGTTGTTTGCAGATGACGTTGTCGTTAATCGACTAATAGAGTCATCAGAAGATCAAAACAAATTGCAAAACGGTTTAGAAAAG
Source organism: Schistocerca nitens (assembly GCF_023898315.1). Taxonomy (NCBI): domain Eukaryota; kingdom Metazoa; phylum Arthropoda; class Insecta; order Orthoptera; family Acrididae; genus Schistocerca; species Schistocerca nitens. The sequence goes on along the minus strand of NC_064614.1, from coordinate 1,067,761,882 downwards.
ATATCTGAATGGAGAGAAAATTGGCAGTTGACCCTAAATAACGAAAAGTGTGAGACAATTCACATGAGTGCTAAAAGGAATTCGTTAAACTTCGGTACACGACAAATCAGTCAAATCTTACGGCTATAAATTCAACTAAATACCTAGGAATTACAATTATGAAAAACTTAAATTGGAAGGAACACATAGAAAATGTTCTGGGGAAGGCTAACCTAAGACTGAGTATTATTGGCAGGACGCTTAGAAAACGTAACAGATCTGCTAAGAAGACTGCCTACACTACGCTTGTCCGTCCTCTTTTAGAATATTGATGGTGGTGTGGGGTCCTAACCAGATAGGACTCACGGAGTACATCGAAAAAGTTCAAAGAAGACCAGCACGTTTTGTATTATCGCGAACTATGGGAGAGAGTGTCACTGAAATGATACAGGATTTTGACTGGACATCATTAAAAGAAAGGTGTTTTTCTTCTCACGAAATTCCAATCACTAACTTTCTCCTCCGAATGCGAAAATATTTTGTTGACACCGACCTGCATAGGGAAATACGATCACCACGATAAAATAAGGGAAATCAGAGCTCGTACGGAAAGGTACAGGTATTCGTTCTTTCCGCGCGCTGTACGAGACTGGAATAACAGAGAATTGTGAAGGTGGTTCGATGAACCCTCTTTCAGGTACTTAAATGTAATTTGTAGAGTATCCATGCGGATGTTGATGTAGATGTAGACGATTAAAAATTTCATGACGCTTGTTATAAACACATACAATACCAATTGATACAGCATAGCAGGCAAGGCTATATAACAAATATTGATTAAAAAACAAACGCCACAAATGTTTCTGCAAATACTTTTACCGTCCTTCACTTTCGAAACAAATCAGAAATACCGTGCACGCTCGGCTGAATAAACAGGCGCGTATCTGCCGCGAGATCAACAAATGCTCCACAGTTTCAACCTCGCGTATACCCCTTCCCACATCTTTCCTGTAGCGCTGAACGTATATTTGTGACTATTAAAGTTACTTACCCTCCCATAAAACTGTTCAATACACAGTTTCTAAGATTCAAGAACTAGAAAACTGGTACGGAGCTGTTCCCTTTGAAATTTCTAACTGGTAATCATGGAATATGGAACACAATGTACGCCATCAATCTTCATGACAAACGTAATACTTCCAATTCAAAAAAAGGCAGATGCTGACAGGTGTGAATATTACAGAAGCGTCACTTTAATGAGTCATGAAAGCCAAACTCTGACACGAATTACTTGCAGCAGAATGCAAAAAGCTCATGGGGGTCTATCTTGGGGAACGTTAGTTTGGATTCCGGAGAAATTCTGTAGGAATTAGTTAAACAAATGGGGCATTAAGAATAACAAAATAGTGACGACGGCCGAAGTAAGTGTAAAATAGAGCTTGGTAATGGGAAGAAAAGCGCTTCCGAAGAAGAGTTTCCTGTTTTGGGTTTCGCCGGCTACCCTGCATTGCTTCGAGCGAACACCGGTGTAGGGCCTTAGACGAGACTTCCGCTAATCTCTACTTCAGCATCTGAGCCAGAGCTCCGTATGCAGTGGTCACGACCTCGACAAGTCGACGTTGCCCCTCAGCTGTGGTGCACCTAAGGCCTGTTTCTACTCCTGCTATTGCGTCTATCCATCCTTAGGTGGTCATCCGAAGCCTCATTTATCTCCCTCTCGGCAGGTGACTTTGGAGTCTTTCTGTCATACACTGGTTGCGCATAGCATACCTGATTATCTCCGAAATCGTCAACCATCTGTAGAATACAGTGATGTCTGACTTGTTCCTTATGTTGTACATCTGTGAGACTGCAGCCTCCCTTCCAAGAAACCGCATTTCGGCTGCTTGAACTAACTACAGATGTCCTTGTTCATAGAAGATGGATGCCTTTGTAAAATTTTAAGTATAGTTCAAATGGTTCAAATGGCTCTGAGCACTATGGGACTCAACTGCTGTGGTCATCAGTCCCCTAGAACTTAGAACTACTTAAACCTAACCAACCTAAGGACATCACACACACCCATGCCCGAGGCAGGATTCGAACCTGCGACCGTAGCAGTCGCACGGCTCCGGACTGCGCGCCTAGAACCGCGAGACCACCGCGGCCGGCTTTTAAGTATGTGTCCTTCCTAGCCATATGTTTCAATGCTCTCATAATTGGCGCTGGAACGTAACGAACATTTTCAGTTTTGTCATTTCGATATGGTACCACTGGAAGGCAAGTTAGACACTCAAATTTGGTGGCAGAATAAATCTGGTGCAAGAGGGGAATTCCAATCCCAATCATTAGCTGACAGATGTAAAGCTGTGAGTCGTAGCTGGATAGGACAGTCGATAAGTGCACTTCCTGTAAAACTCCAGCCTGCAGTTTCGAGTCCCGCTCCAACACACAGTTTTAATCTGGCAGGAAGTTCCAAAGTAACACATATACGCTGCAAAGTGAACGATTCATTCATATATTGTACTCTCCGTGGACACTTCTAAGGAACAAACGTAACTTTTTCCGACAAAAGCTGTCACTTAAATAACCTTTCTTACCCTAAGTTTAAATATCAGCTGAAAAATAAAGGGCATTATAAGGGCAGATATTTCTATTGCAGGCTGAGTTCATTGCACTTAAGAACATCACATCTTCATTTACTTCATTTGCAGACCAGTAATCACAGCTAAGTATGTTTTTAGGGTAGTTAGAACCTACAAGTACGTGTGACACAAGCAGGCCGTAAATGTTTGTTTTCCTCTGCGCAGCAGGTCAGGTGCTGCAGTGTCATCACTTGCAGGCAAAACGGTTGGCTACACTGACAGGTGTCGTTCGCTTCGCAGCACTGTTACGACCATGCAGAAAACATTACCTAGTAAATCATGTGATATGTTTGTCGGAAGACTGTTGGAAGCACTGAAAGAAACAACTAACAGACTGCAGTAGGTACATATTAAGGTACCGAGTATCACAGTATATTTACCTATACCCCTAAGCCTTTTATGCTGAAATGGATATGAGTGGTCAGGAATTTGTAAGAACTTGTAATACCTTTATATCTGATTATGATCACATAGTGCTCCCAAATAAGGAACTGTAAACAGTTTGATCTTTAGTATGGAGGTAGTGCCCGTCAAAACCTTTGCAACCGTCCAAGTTTTGGAGTTTTATTCTTTCGTTTCTTAAACGAAAAGAAAGTGATCGGTGTATGACACTATATAAACTGTATACAGAGATTACTATCTTATTTAAAACACTACTAATGCAATATCGAAGTATGATTTGTTACCAGCGGAAAAATGCTCATATCGCAGCACAAAAAAGGCGAATATGCTCCTCTTTAGTAAGATACTCTGAAAAGTGGAGTACCAGCTATCTCATTCTACCTTCCTCAGCACCTAAAAATATTTTCGCAAAAATATTGGCATTCGAACATATTCGCGCTTTTCTTGAACATGCAACTAACCTCTCACTCCCAGAAGCAGCCCTAATTGTAACTGACTCACACCTGCTAGTCTGTCGCTGTAAGTCTCTCACGCGCATCCACTCCCAACTCATTCGGCCCAACTCATTGTCATTATCTCTTTGTGCCTCCCCAGCCACAGTTGCCTTCGTTCTGTCCTGCTACTATTGTCTTCTCTCACTGGTACTGTCTTCCTCTCGTTTTCTCTTACTGCTACTATCTGAGCCATTTCTTCCCATAACTAATATATCTTCTGACTGTCACAATCTCTCTCTTCCTCGTTGTCTTTGTCATAGACTCTCTGAAATTAAATAATTCACATCTACATTTTCTGTACTAGTTATTAACATATTCACACATGTGACTTGTTTACTGACATTGTTGATATAACTTATAGTTTAGTCAATGTGTTTGGTTTGCTCTATTTAGTATGCCTTAGAGAAATTCAAAACATATAAAAATTTTTTCTGTAACATAGCAAACTACACACGGGCACTATTGCTAATCCTTAAAGCTTAAAGTGCAATTACCGACGAGAACAGTTTATTCAGTGTACCAAAGTAGAGATTTTCAGACGTACATGTTACTGTCAAACTGTAACAAACTGGCCCATACGTAATGATGTTCCAGCAACATTGTAACAAATTCCAGGTGTTCTATATATCGCCATGTTACAGCGAAATAGTGACAAATTGCCCCTTTTTATAGTAAAATCGTAAAAATTCCCCATAAATTGACATATCCTAGACAAACTATAAAAACAATTGCTCCATATGCCACCCTATTACTGCAAAAGTGCAAAAAAAAGTTTTGTTATGCAAAAGCGTCGGATTATGTAACGCCAGTGTGTAGAAAACCAGAGGAACGCAACTAACAAGCAGGTAAAAACAATTAAAAATGATATTTTGTCAGAAAATTATGTCAATTGTACTCCCTCTTATCCCCTAAAATGGTACTTGGTGAGATAGAATATTACTGTAAAACTTCTAAATATGTCACATAATGTTAGTTATACATACCACCAGTAACACCGCATCAGATAAAAATGCCAATGTTCTTAGATATCGAATTTACATTGCCGCAGTTACTCCAGGAGTTCACTGTCCTGTTTTAGGCGTCAAGTGTAGGTTTCACTTTAATTGCACTATTCTGGTAGCTGTTAAGTTATTTTAGCTACACATAAGGTTTACAGAACAATTTAGACATGGTAATCACATTTACACTAGCATTGTTTATGGTTACATATTTTTCATAATTAGTAACTGTTTTTGTACTGGCAGTAACACATTCTCATTTAGATCCAGGAGGAACAGTTAAGTGCCTGCTTACCAAGTTATTTTAGCCACACGTGCTTTGTGCTGTTAGAAAAAGTAATTAAAATGATTTGGAAATGGAAATAACATTGTTGTACTTAATTTAAGAGTCCGTAGTCATGTTTTAGGCATCACAAATTAACTGCACTGTCCCAGCAGATGAAAAAAACCTTATAGATCAATAATTCAGACTACTCATTTGTTTGTGTATTTGCTTCCTTAACGTAGTACTTTAACCAGTAGGTGTTTTTTTACAGATATAGGCTTTGTCATATTCTCTTTCGTATGTAGCCTCATTTAAGCGCAAAATGAAATGTGAAATATTACTGCACTGTCTGCGTCGTGAGGTTTGTACTGTTATACAACAATTTAGGCATAGAAATAACATTTGGGCACTTAATTTTAGAGTTCACAGTCACATTTCAGTCGCCAGTTTTAATGGAAAATTATGTTTTGAAGTGGAAATATTTAATTGTGCCTTACACTAAGTGTGTTACAGCAACCGAGCTATGGTCATCCACAGTAGGTGCTCAACCTATAATTTTACGCCATAAACTTCGTTTTGTGTCTGTGTGTGTGCATGTGTGCGCAAGCGTGTGCATGTGCGTGTGTGTTTAAGTGCATGCTTCGGTGACAACGAGGTTTATCTATTTTAGACATGCGTGTACTATTTATTAAGTCCTTCATCTAATATTTTGATGAGTAGTTCAGGTCGTTCAGATAAATTTCGACATGGTTCAAAATACAAATCATTTAGATATTTACGAAGATGGTATAAAATTCAAATCATTCAGATACCGTACTTTCAATCATGATGAAAAACTCACCATCAATCATCTCTGTTACAACATGGCACCATAATGGTGGCCAGCATACTCGTAAATGAGCTATTTCCGCCTGCTGGTTTTTTAAACTTTTCATCCCAAAGAAAGCAGGTGTTGACAGATGTGAAAATTACCGAACTATCATTTTAATAAGCCACGGCTCCAAAATACTAACATGAATTCTTTACAGACGAATGGAAAAACTGGTAGAAGCCTTGGGGAAGATCAGTTTGGATTCCGTAGAAATATTGTAACACGTGAGGCAATACTGACCCTAGGATGTATCTTAGAAAATAGATTAAGGAAAGACAAACCTATGTTTCTAGCATTTGTAGACTTAGAGAAAGTTTTTGACAATGCTGACTGGAATACTCCCTTTTAAATTCTGAGGGTGTCAGGGGTAAAATACAGGGAGCGAAAGGCTATTTGCAATTTGTATAGAAACCAGATGGCAGTTATAAGAGTCGAGGGACATGAAATGGAAGCAGTGGTTGGGAAGGGAGTGAGATAGGATTGTAGCCTCTCCTCGATGTTATTAAATCTGTATATTGAGCAAGCAGTAAAGGAAACAAAAGAAAAATTCGGAGTAGGAATTAAAATCCATGGAGAAGAAATAAAAACTTTGAGGTTCGCCGACGACATTGTAATTCTGTCAGAGACAGCAAAGGACCTGGAAGAGCAGTTGAACGGAATGGAGAGTGTCTTGACAGGAGGATATAAGATGAACATCAACAAAAGCAAAACGAGGATAAAGGAATGCAGTTGAATGAAATCGGGTGACGCTGCCGGAATTAGATTAGGAAATGAGACACTTAAAGTAGTAAAGGAGTTTTGCTATTTGGGGAGCAAAATAACTGATGATGGTCGAAGTAGAGAGGATATAAAATGTAGACTGGCAATGGCAAGGAAAGTGTTTCTGTAGAAGAGAAATTTGTCAACATCGAGTATGGATTTGTCAGGAAGTCGTTTCTAAAAGTATTTATATGGAGTGTAGCCATGTATGGAAGTGAAACGTGGACGATAAATAGTTTAGACAAGAAGAGAATAGAAGCTTTCGAAATGTGGTGCTACTGAGGAATGCTGAAGATTAGATGGGTAGATCACATAACTAATGAGGAGGTATTGAATAGAATTGGGGAGAAGAGGAGTTTGTGGCACAACTTGACAAGAGGAAGGGACCGGTTGGTAGGACATGTTCTGAGGCATCAAGGGATCACAAATTCAGCATTGTAGGGGAGCGTGGAGGGTGAAATCGCAGAGGGAGACCAAGAGACGAATACACTAAACAGATTCAGATGGATGTAGGTTGCAGTAAGTACTGGGAGATGAAGAAGCTTGCACAGGATAGAGTAGCATGGAGAGCTGCATCAAACCAGTCTCAGGACTGAAGACCACAACAACAACTGGGTTAGATCCACCATCTAACATTTTCGAATATCCTGTGAGCACCGTCTCGCAGTTTTTGAATTTCCTGTGAGCTTCATCTCGTATTTTTGAATATGTCATCTTGAATTCCGTGACTGCCACACCGCAACTGCGTTGCTCAATTGTGGCAGACACTTGAACTGTGCACCAGAACATAAATAGCTGTGTTAACAAAAATTACGTCATTGACAACATCTGCTTCACACAGTCTTTAACTTCATTACACTGACAAAGCTGAGAAAGCGCAGTTAATGTCACATTCGTAGATAGTTCAGTGGCTACTGTGCCTGCAGTCTATCTTGCAAAATACACTCTTTACCTGTTTTCTAAACGCACTGCCAATTAAATAATTCCTGGTTCTCAATAATTGCTTTGGAAATCTAATATTCGTGAGCCGCTTCCTCACAATGTATATATCTTTCCATTTCCTACAACAGTATTTCATCTTTCAGATGTTGTTCTCTACTTTCACTAGTTATTGCGAATACAGTCATATCACAATGCCTTTGTTAACATATTTGCACATTCATATTTAATTGATTTCACTGATTTGTAGCACTCCACATTTGTGTGACTGAAATGTTTTTGAGAGGGTGGATTGTATGGCACTACCCACTGATTCTCTGCTTTTGTCTCTAGGTTATTTCGCATTCATACTTTTTGCATTTCCAGAGATATGTACTTAAATATCCGTCTTCTATATTGTGTGTCTCATTTAAATACGTTCTTGGATGTCTCTTTGTGCACCACACATGGTGAAGTCATAATCAATCTTTTAAATGTACCAAGAGCCATGTGTTCCACTGTTTCATTGTGTAACTCTGGATCCACTTTTGGATTCGTAAATTCAGCTCGAATTACTTGATCAGTCTGATTTGAACGATTGTTTTCATGGGACCAAATTCAATTACAAGAATGATGTAATCTATGCTTCTGCCATGGGATTGTGTACATTCAACATGTAAAGGTTCCAAAAATATTATACTTTTTGTCATCTCATTTGTCTCTGTCGGAAAAACTCAAGTCGTTATGTCATGGGGGTCTACCGGTGCTTCTTCACAAATCATATCTTCTTCGATTTCCGGCCATGACGAATTGTAAGTGAACGTTATGAATAAATCAGAGCGACCATTTCTTTTACAAAGGTCATAGCATCCGGTGTGTTTGTGCATATGTCGTGAACCTCCGAATCCTGCCCCGGGCATGGATGTGAGTGATGTCCTTAGGTTAGTTAGGTTTAAGTAGTTCTAAGTTCAAGGCGACTGATGACCTCAGAAGTTAAGTTCCATAGTGCTCATAGCCATTTGAACCTTTTGAACCATCGTGAACCTCCTTCGTAAGTTGATGGTAAAATCGATAGTCTTCCAATATCGGCAACATTTCTGTCATTCAGCAATGTATTCATCTGTATGCAGTTTCTTTAGGTCCTTTGTTCGAATATCATTCATTATGCCTCTACTCTCGTGTCAACTAAAACCTGTTGAAACAAATGACGGGTACTGGTAATATGATTGTCTCTAATCATTATGTGATATACGCAAAATTCCTTCGAAATTCCTTTCCTGTTTGTTTCTGCACTCGTATTTGTATTCACTTGTTTCAGACTGAAATGGTAAGTGCGTTCTTCTCTTATAAAAATTAAGGGATACTGAAGTCCTCTGTAAGAACGATGTGCTTCCACAATACGTTATAATACTTCTCTTCTTCGTTGAATAATTGTATCACGACATATGGACTCATTGTTTTCAATTTCAACGGCAGTTTCATTGACCTGAAAAGAAAATGAGTCGACGTTTGTATTCTCCAGCTTGTCTTCTGTCACCTCGAACAAAACTTTATATTCATCGGTCACCATTTGATACAGTGTTTTCAATACGTGATCAAACTGACTGCAGTTGTGTAAAATCCTCTGCAATTCAATGATTTCCCGTCACAAACCAGCTCCATTTTCGCGACGTTGTTCAACTTCCATTTGTTCATTGGCAATGAAATGCAGTTGCAAAAACTTATACGATTCATTTGGCAATGGAAAGAATGATCCCTCTCTATTACAGACTTGTCCTTCAATCGAAAACACAGGATTGAATTAACGTTCTTCATTGCTCATGTAAGTAGTACCAAATGATGTCATTCGGAAGCAAGTATTATACGCTCTCATAATTTGTAGAAAATGTTTTGATTTCGCGTTTTCTTGAGTCATTTAATGAAAAATGTTTGTTGAAAGCACTTCCACTGCTGCTAAACTTAACTTTCCACTGACACGACATATTTACGGTGTTTCTCTACTGAATCTGGCATCACAGAACTGATACACTATTCCGGTATTGTCAATGACAGCGTGTTTGTTGTATTTAGTGCACACATAACGGAATTTTTCATCTGACAAACTGCAATGCCTACTTCTCCGACTTTGCACTTCCCGTTCACTGACGTTTTGTTCATGAGCTTGCAGTGGTTGCGTTTCACGAACTTCTCGCATTATAACACTTATTCACTTCGTAATCTTGTTTCTTTAGTGGTTTTTCTATAACTGCTTGTTAAGTGTCTAACTTGAAACTCTACTGTCGTCGTTCATTTATTAAGCATCCTTTCTTCCGCTGTGAAGCCATACTTGCTTCTGCCTCCTCATTTCTTTCATTTATTCCCTGTTCTTACTGCTTCCTTCTTTTCAGTTCCGCATTGACAAGATCTCTTGCTGTTTTTCATTTTGAGATCCTGTTGAACGTTAATATTACTCAATACAGTAAAATTCCTCGTAACGCAGTTTTGACTACCTTAAACTAATCACAGTCACTTAAACTAATGATTCTAATACATCAGACGAAAATGAAAGTATAGACGCTTGGCAATGTCACGTCCTGCCCTGAATATATTTTCTCAAATTTTCATCAAATATTTACAAATGCGACCCTGGGCACTTTCCAGTGAAAACTTGCGTTCAAATTACGTTCATGTATATATTATCCACTGTAGATCTTGTATAACCCTACACTGTCGTCAGTTGCGGATAATAAAAGGAACACCGGCCAGCTACAACGTTATCTTGAAATGCTTGTTACTTAGTAACTCACTTGCAAGCTTTACGCATATGCCAGGAAAAGGACATTCGTGCAATGTATCAGAGAAATTAACGTTATGGTATTGATTAAAAAATTTTCATTTTGGAGGCACTGCTAGGTCTACTAAAAGAAAACAAACGACTATTTTTCAGATTAATCAGAATAATTAGTAACATGTTAAATAAATTTGAATAAAATAAATTTTTGTGAATCAAAATATTGTAATTTGCAGTGAATAACTGGCCAATAGCAAATGAGTCATCGATATGTAGATGAAGTAAACGAGTGTCCTGAATGAATGTCGTTCGTTTAACGGAAACTATGAGGATTAACATAGAACTTTGATCACAAAGAAATAAAGCTTGATAATACTCCGATTTGTGAACGTTAGATTTGGCTAGGATTCATTGTTAGCTAGTGGAGAAATAAACAAGATCGTGATCGGTTGCTGTTATCGTAGACTGAAGCGCCAAAGAAACTGGTATAGTCATGCATAGTCACATACAGAGATATGTTAATAGGCAGAATACGGCAGTGGGGTAAATGTGTAATGAGGCTCAGCGCTGTGGCACTTGGCTCGTGAACCACTTTCTTGGCTGCCCCTGTCCTAGAATCATCGTCAGAAATTTTTTCTGTCTTTACCCAACTACCCTTCTGATAATAAAAACACACATCTTAATCACCTTTGTGGCTGTTTTAGTTCTTTCATGAATTGCTTGTGTTTTATATCACATAAGAATTCCTTGTTTTATTTTTCCACTTCGTCTTGCATATCGATCTTGCATATCGATATGGAAATATTATCTTACTGTGTGCATCAAACTGTAGAAATAGTCACTGATAGAGTTTAACCATTATTCCTCTACGTTGTGTTGATATGTCTGACTTTCTGTGTTTTCCACATTAAGTCAGTGAATCATTAATTAACATTCCATGCCGTTTCTTTTCAAACAGTTCTTGTTCTTTTTGATAGGAGACTGCTAATGCTGAACTGATCACACTTTTGTAAAGCTGGCGTTAATATTTTAGCTACCATGTCACTGACGTTTTTGACTCACAATGAAAACTAAAGAACTATGCTAGTGTTCTGATCCGCATTTTTTTTCTGAGGTCGAAACTTTTATAACTCTGCCGGGCTATCACAACTGTGCGGATTCCAGTGATGTGTACATTCTGCTTGGATTCACATTTTTATTATCTCCATGTCAATTTTATCAGTTCAACAAATATCTGAATTTATTAATATGGCGAACATTCCAGAAGCAAACAATGCTGGATATGCGACCATGGTAATCGTCAAACAGTCGTTCGACGACTATCTCATAATAAGGCAGAGAATTTACCAGAGCTTACGAATACATTCCATGGTGATACATAATTACAGTAACGCAATTTTAGTCCGTAGCGCAAATAATTTTCACAGAATTTCCGGAGGGAAAAATGTTGGTTCTGTAAGACAAATTACAACTCCTAACGTTTAATTGCATATTTGATCGTCTGATTCGACAGATTAAACGTCCAAAGTCTCATCAAAATTTATCAATACCTGCTGGAGCAGATTTATTTACAGGCAGTTCAGAGTCCGTTGAGACAGATTTAGTATATTTTCATAGCTGCACAGTACCGCGTAATGGTGTAACTGAACATGAAATAAAGAAAATGAAGTTTCGATTAGTCCCATAATAAAGCGACTTGAACTAGTGCGTAATAATGACAACTGCGTGATGTTCATAAATTTTTTACACGCACTAGATTTGGTAGATAAGGAATATTCCCCGCGAAAGGCCGTAGCAACTCGGCCGAAAAGTGAGTTTATTTTAGCACGTATTTAAAACTGTCCATTGACATACACATAAATTACCTTGCCTTTAAATACACTACTGGCCACTAAAATTGCTACACCAAGAAGAAATGCAGATGATAAACGGGTATTCATTGGACAAATATACACTCCTGGAAATGGAAAAAAGAACACATTGACACCGGTGTGTCAGACCCACCATACTTGCTCCGGACACTGCGAGAGGGCTGTACAAGCAATGATCAGACGCATGGCACAGCGGACACACCAGGAACCGCGGTGTTGGCCGTCGAATGGCGCTAGCTGCGCAGCATTTGTGCACCGCCGCCGTCAGTGTCAGCCAGTTTGCCGTGGCATACGGAGCTCCATCGCAGTCTTTAACACTGGTAGCATGCCGCGACAGCGTGGACGTGAACCGTATGTGCAGTTGACGGACTTTGAGCGAGGGCGTATAGTGGGCATGCGGGAGGCCGGGTGGACGTACCGCCGAATTGCTCAACACGTGGGGCGTGAGGTCTCCACAGTACATCGATGTTGTCGCCAGTGGTCGGCGGAAGGTGCACGTGCCCGTCGACCTGGGACCGGACCGCAGCGACGCACGGATGCACGCCAAGACCGTAGGATCCTACGCAGTGCCGTAGGGGACCGCACCGCCACTTCCCAGCAAATTAGGGACACTGTTGCTCCTGGGGTATCGGCGAGGACCATTCGCAACCGTCTCCATGAAGCTGGGCTACGGTCCCGCACACCGTTAGGCCGTCTTCCGCTCACGCCCCAACATCGTGCAGCCCGCCTCCAGTGGTGTCGCGACAGGCGTGAATGGAGGGACGAATGGAGACGTGTCGTCTTCAGCGATGAGAGTCGCTTCTGCCTTGGTGCCAATGATGGTCGTATGCGTGTTTGGCGCCGTGCAGGTGAGCGCCACAATCAGGACTGCATACGACCGAGGCACACAGGGCCAACACCCGGCATCATGGTGTGGGGAGCGATCTCCTACACTGGCCGTACACCACTGGTGATCGTCGAGGGGACACTGAATAGTGCACGGTACATCCAAACCGTCATCGAACCCATCGTTCTACCATTCCTAGACCGGCAAGGGAACTTGCTGTTCCAACAGGACAATGCACGTCCGCATGTATCCCGTGCCACCCAACGTGCTCTAGAAGGTGTAAGTCAACTACCCTGGCCAGCAAGATCTCCGGATCTGTCCCCCATTGAGCATGTTTGGGACTGGATGAAGCGTCGTCTCACGCTGTCTGCACGTCCAGCACGAACGCTGGTCCAACTGAGGCGCCAGGTGGAAATGGCATGGCAAGCCGTTCCACAGGACTACATCCAGCATCTCTACGATCGTCTCCATGGGAGAATAGCAGCCTGCACTGCTGCGAAAGGTGGATATACACTGTACTAGTGCCGACATTGTGCATGCTCTGTTGCCTGTGTCTATGTGCCTGTGGTTCTGTCAGTGTGATCATGTGATGTATCTGACCCCAGGAATGTGTCAATAAAGTTTCCCCTTCCTGGGACAATGAATTCACGGTGTTCTTATTTCAATTTCCAGGAGTGTATTATACTAGAACTGACATCACCAGTAAACCTATCCATTGCGCTGCATATCCCTGTTACTGTACAACTAAGCCAAGAAAACGAACCCAAGACAGAACGGCGAACAACTGAAAGCAAACTTGAAGACGAAGAATAAAAGTGAGCATTACTATTGTCAAAAACAAGTACCACGGGTGAACAGCGTTAGTTTTTCTCCAAGCGAGATTCACTAACAGAGCAAAATTTACTCAGTGCACACGTAGTTTCTTCACTTATTTTTGTTCTTTCACTGCCTAGTCATATCATTATCTACTTATTACTTATTAACATCTACATCTACATATATACTCACCCAGCTACCAAGCGGTGTGTGGCGGAGGGCATTATTCGCGCCAAAGTCATATTTCATCCCCTCAGTTCCACTCGCGGATCGCGCGAGGGAAAAATGACTGTCTGAACGCCTCAGTACGAGCTCTAATTTCCCTTATCGTTAAATGGTGATCATTGCGCAATTTGAAAATTGGTGGTAATAATATTAATAATATATGCTCTACATCCTTGGCGAAGATCGGATTTCGGAATTTAGAGAGCAGCCCCTTCCGTTTAGCGCGTCGTCTATCTACAAGTGCGTCCCACTTCAATCCTTCAATGAGATTTGTCACGTTCTCGCGATGGCTAAATGTACGAGACACGAATCTTGCCACTCTGCTTTGGACATTCTCAATCTCTTAAATCAGACCCAACTGGCAAGGGTCCCATACAGACGAACAATACTGTAAGACTGGACGAACTAACGTATTGTAAGCAATTTTCTTTGTTGAAGGACTGCATCGCTTCAGGATTCTACCAATAAACCGCAATCTAGAGTTCGCCTTGCCCGTTACTTGTGTAATCTGATCATTCCATTTGAGATCATTTCGAATAGTCACACCCAGATACTTGACGTATGTTACCGCTTCCAAAGCCTGGGCATTTATTTTGTACTCGTACATTAATGGGGATTTTGGCCTTGTTATACGCTGTTGGTTACACTTACTAATTTTGAGAGACAACTGTTAGTCATTAAACCGCGCATTTATTTTCTGCAAATCCTCTTTGATTTGTTCACAACTTTCGTGTGATACTACTTTCCTGTAGACTATAGCATCATCGGCAAACAGTCGGATGGCGCTCTCAGTACCATCAGTCAGATCGTTTATGTAAATCTTAAAGGGCAGCGGACCTATTACTGCTCTCTGTCTGTTAGAAAACTTTCTATCAAACCGCATATGTCATCGGATAGACCGTAAGCGCGTGCTTTTTGGAGCGAGCGACAGTGCGGTACTGAGTCGAACGCCATTCGAAAGTCGAGAAATATGACATCAACATGGGAGCCGGTATCTAGAGCCTGTTGCATATCATACACAAAGTGGGCCACCTGTGTCTCGCATGACCGCTGTTTCCTAAAACCGTGCTGGTTTCTGCAGATGAGCTTCTCAGAGTCTAGAAAGGCCATTATGTCTGAACACAAAATACGTTCCATGATTCTACAACAAATCGATGTCAGTGCAATTGGCCAGTAATTATATGCATCCGATTTTCTACCCTTTTTATAGATTGCTATGACCTGTGCCTTCTTCCAGTCCTGTGGAACTTTCCATTGTTCCTATGATCTCTGATAGATGATGGATAAGAGGTGCTATATTTGTAGCATAGTCAACATAAAATCTTACGGGGATACCGTCTGTTCCAGATGCCTTCCTGTCGTCTAAGGATCTTAACTGTTTTACAATCCCGGATACACTAAACACTATGTCAGCCATCCTTGCGGATGTTCGATAAATGGAAGGGGGGGGGGGGGTGCTGCTGCAGTTCTCTACCGTTTCTTATGATTATCCTCATCTGTTACATTACCCGTACTGTCAGCAAGAGAATATTTTGAATTATTTGTAGATATACTCATAGCAAATGACGCGCTGGTGTAAACACTTTCTGCTTAAACAGTTTATGCAGTTGTTCAGCAACACTCATAAAGTAATTTTTAAATGAACATACCGCCATTTGACCGTATTGCTGTTTATTTAATTACGACCCAGGTGTCGGCCTTTTATGTCATTTTCAAGTGACTGAGTTTATATCATTAACGTATACTGCAGGACGTCAAGCTCAAAATTGGCAATAAAGTAAGAAAAATATTGGCTGTCCACGAAATGCCAGATGTGAAACCATCATCTTGTAAAAAGATCGGTAAATAATAGTGGGAGCACGTCATATTTAGTAAAAACAGGTTTACTTCGGGATACAAAAGATGAACACATGTCCTTGAGTCGTAATGATAGTGAAATCAAAGAGTATGAGTGATATAAGAACTGAATACTCCACTTACTATCCTGTAACCTCTTTGATAATCCAGTATGCTTGCCTAACTAGTAAACCAAATTAAATCACTAATGCTGCAGGAAAATTGCAAGCGATAGTTAGAAATGCGGATGACTACTGTTCTAATTAACGGTTCTAATTAACACTATTTCTATTCATTAGGTACCGTGAAGGTGTCTTGTAATGTGGGGCAGCCTGGGGCATTTAGATGGTTGGCGATTTGTGGGTCACTAGGGGACCAGCACGGGGCGTAAAGATGTTTCTGCTGAGAAGCAAAGTCTCATGCAGGAAAACGCAGCGAAGAGGGCAACAAGGAGTGACTAGCGAGGGCAGCCAGCCCGTCATAAAGCTTCATTGGGCACGAAGTGGAAAGAATCCCTTTTAGCGGAGACAAAAAGCTGAAGGACACGAGAACAAAAGACGTTGCTACCGTGGGATCAGCTGTTAGGCCTGAAGGACGGCAGCTGGAATTTTCGTTCAAAATTTAGTAACGAGTTCTGTGATTGATTCATCGCAGTTACTTTACTCAGTGCATACGTAGTTTCTTCACTTATTTCTGTTCTTTCACTGCCTAGTCATATCATTATCTACTTATTACTTATTCGTAGATGTACCCATAGCAACTGGCGCGCTGGTATAAACACGTTCCGCTTAAACAGTTTATGATGTTGTTGAGCAACAGTCATACAATAATTTTTATATGAACATACCGCCATGTCACTGTAAATATAAATCTGTTACACAGTGGGGAAGATTTTGTGCCTTCTACCCCATTCCACCAGAAAAATTTACTTCATTGGTATACCACGGCAAAATCTGTAAGGGTAGGGAATTGTTACCATGTTTATTAGATTATCATTGGTCGGAACTTGGAAGGTCTACGCAAGTGGCTGGTGAGATTCCGAAGCTGGCAGAGCCAGCCAAGTTTTGTGGAGAAGAGTGAGAAGACACTTCTCCTTAGAACATCATTGTGAGTGCTTGCTCCGGAGGTGTCGCAGTGAACACTTTCTTTGCACGTAATATAGCTGCGGATTGATATATCTTCAACTCATATGCTGGGGCTGAATTCTGAAGCATTACTGCAGCCATCTTTTGCTCTCGTAGACCATTAGAATAATAGGCATGGGTTGTATCTGGATTCACCAAAAGAGGTTAGTGCGAATCATTTATCTTGCTTCAGGGCTTCTTTTTGCTGACGTAATATTACCAGCCAGCTGGCTGCACCAACTGCACGGTTAGGCAAGAGTATTGGTCTTTGTTCACGCTTTTCCAGAACGGTTCTTTAACTCATTAACTTATTCCATAACCATTGCTCGTATTCATGAACACATTTTTATATTTGTAAGCATAGGTTTCAGCAGCCATTGTCGCAGTCAATAAAATTGTTTTGGGCCTGTGACCGCACTGTTAATGTGCAAAACGTCCTACATTTCGACCACTACTGCAAGTGGCCTTTTTCAGGGTGCTTTTTGCAAACTATACTGACATTGTGGTCACAGACTGAGAAGAATTTTGTTGACAGTTTTGTATTATTTCTCTCATGTATCCATGCTCATGTGCCAAGGCTTTTTTACGTAACCGCAATCCCATTTTTACTTAACATTTGGATGTATTCTTGATTCAGTGGATAAACTAGCCTTGATGTCTTTCAGCAACAAATCAGACTGTTACTATTAGTTTTTTCGTAGTTTCATGGATCTCGTTGTCAATATATGCATGATTAACAGGGCCAACATTTGTAATTTAATTAGATAAGCTGTTATCCATTGTGCCATTAACCATTTTTTCTTTTAATTCACGTGATCTTACGCGGAGTTTTCTAACACTATAGGTTGCCGGGGATAGGATCTGTAGCATCTAGGACTATGATAAACTGGTCAACTGCCATCTCACACACTGTTGTGGAAATATTTTCCGTGAAACACAATGCAGAGATAAGTAAAATAGTGTGCAAATTAATTGGGGCAAACTCATGTTTTACGAGAACTGAAGTTGATTGCCTGTAATTAATTTCGTGTGCCCAGTTGTTGAACTCTTAGCGAATTATTGTTGCCTTGCCTGTGAACAATAATTGTAGGTGCCCTCAAGTTCAGTTGAGTGCCTGCTTGTGTAGGAAAGCGTGTGTGCTACCTACAGGAATACCTTCTCTTTGTGTTAGAATGCACATTTCACCAAGCACCAGGAAAAAATAGTTGCTCTTCATAGTAGCGGCACAAATGCAGATAATTTGAAGATCAGGGCGAATGATTCCGTTTGCATCTTCCTCCAAATGATTCTACGTTGCGGTATAGAGAGCTGCCGAGGGGCAAAGCCAGAAGTACCGCGCCCTGGAGTGACACGAATATTCATCCGCCCAGACAACAGCTTAGTTGCAGCACAATATAACTTAATGAGCAAACTTTTAGAACACACTCCAAGCAAAGCTATGAAACCGGCGACGACAAATTTTAGGTGAGGCACTGTAGTTGGATACATTCCTGAAGCATGAAAGTTAGCGCAGTTTGTAGGCTTACGTAGCGCTCAACAATGCGCAAAACTTGAGTAATTCAACTACTGGCCACTTAGCTGCCTTCACTAAATAGAATAAAAGATTACATAATTATTGAATACGATGTTACAGACAGATACGGAAAATATGACGTGTATTTGACAAGTAAAGGGCGTCTGATTATAACTGAATATTAGCAGCTGAGAACAATGCTCCACGAATGTAGCGCGTGTTACGGATAGTTCGGGGACGCCCATAGTCACTGCACCGATTCAGCAGTAGTTGTGTAAATACATAAGAGCTGTCTGCAGTTTGAGAGCTTACAATTATGAGTGCCAAGGCGGTTGGGACTTTGGACTTACAAATGCGTATGATAAGTGTGGAGTTAAACAGTCACTACCCAGACCAATGAGCCGCGCGACAAATGGGCCAAAAGCTGCGATCTTGGTGACAATAGACAGTTAGTGTTCACGTCGATGACCTCCCTCATGTTGGATGCAAAGTACCCCTATTTACAAGATTCTCACGCGAAATTTCGGATTTGGCAAATTGTAAGAAAAGTGGATATCTAACGCGCTCCCCTGCAGCGCTACCCGTACCAACATTTCCGTTGGGCTTTTCGACCAGCCACGCTTCATTCAGGAACTCACATTCGGTGATTCTTACACCTGCATGTACTTGAAACAATGACATTGTGGACGCAACGGTTTGAAGATGGCGAGGAGCTCATGACCGCTGATATCAACTGTTTCAGTTTCCACATGAAGATTCTATACAGAGAAGTTAAATAATGTAGTGTGCTTAGAAGTGAAGCGGAAAAGTGAAGTACTTTGCAAGAAACGGAAACCGCCAATAAAGTGGTTTCTCACAAATATATAGACAAGGCTACCCTCCATTCAGAGGCTGTTGCACGCAGCGACAGTTATTTTTATTTGTAAATAATAGATTTCAGCTATCAGTCGTCCTTTGGAATTTTTATTGGCAGATCTAGATTTCTGCTAGAAACTAGCCATTCTCAATGCACTATCATTTTTGTTCAATGCATGTAATGCCTGTTAGTCGGGCTTTGTCCACAGTTCATTGAATACTCAAGTATATGGGTATACTCAAGTATATGAGTATTATTAAGAAGTAGAAGACTTAATGACAAAAACGACTTTTCAAAAATCTATATATTTCAGGAGAGCGAAAAAACTTTCTAAATGGTAGTGTAACGCCTTCCCGTCAATTATACATTTTAGGTGGCTTCTTGGGACCGCCTAAAACATTTCTATGACACCGTACCGACTTACATTTCAATGTAGCTAAAGTGTTTTTTTTTTCTTTGTTTTCAAATTACAGTCCTCACTGAGATAGGCGGTTTTTGACCCAAAATGTAGCTGGGAGTACTGTGGAGCGACTGAATAGTTGCGTTAATTATACTTTATAAACCTCATAGTATACTAATTTTTTGAGGATAAAAGGTTAAATTACGTTAAGATACTCAGAACTGATCACAGAAAAGTTCAGTGATCCTCCTCACTACTTAAGTCAGATTCAGTTAAATCCAAGTTCAGCCCATTTTCTTCCTCTCCACAGGCAAAAAGAGTTATAAAAAAGTTTTGGCTGTCCCTCGTGAAATAAGGATAAATCGCCTTGAGGTCTTGAGCTTTCGACTTCTTAATCTTCAGTACACTGTTGTAAATCTGACGAAGTTAACTCAGGTGGAGGCTTCACGTTGTTTCGAAGTGCACTTTGCTGCAGATTGATAGTTTCATTCTGGAAATGATAAGTGTTTTGAAACAAATGAGACATGGAGTGGCAACGAACTTAAAATTCGGGAGACTCAAAACCGATTTTTTCTACCATTCACCAATGTTTAACGTTTACAGTACCACTATGACCGAAATTTACAATCATGTTAATAAACCACTGAAAACCGAAAACCCACAATAAATGTTTGAAAATAATTGATGATACACTCTTCACATATAATGGAGGAGACCAAAGTACTGACCAACCGCCTGCTTTTAACTAGCAGTAACTTAGCGAAAGTGAGGGGCACACTCGGAAAGCAATAAATCAAGAAGGAGAACTTCGTCGCATCCATAAATCGGAGTGACTTCATAAATTCACTAAGGATTTTTATAATGCTTGTAATTTAATAATATTTTCTTTTGTTTGGCAATCCTTTGATTTCAACTGTAACTTCAGACGTACTCTGGTGAACCTGGATATACGACAGAAAGCTGACAGATTTGTAACCATAACGCAAGACGAAGACCTGTGCGTGTGATACTTCAGTAAACTGTAAAGTACAGAAATATTTTAATGTAGTTTTTGTGAAGAAATGAACTTATTATAACGGTATGAGCTGTGATTATATTTATTAATATTAACGTTACAGTTGACATTTCAAGTTAATCTTCGCGCACTTAACATTACAGTGTAATGGAGCGTGTTACATAAACAAATAATGTTAAGCCATGGTGTCAGCGTGACGCACTCACGTGCGGGGCGCATCGTTGCACTCACCAAACGCAAAAGTTAGGTCTACTCCGTTAGTACATTATGGGTCTTACGGAAAACTAAAGAAAAGAGAATTTTTAACAGAAGGCTGATTGACATGGAGGGCTGGTACATCGATCTATGGAGCATCCTAGATACGTTTCTGATGAACGTGCCGAATATGCAAACACGTTTGGGTCTTCCCGGCAGATGTGCACTACGTCATGTAAAGTCCGACACGAGTCCTCAGCGGAAGCGTCTCGATTAAACCTGTGGACGCACTAGCTGAACTGTTGACAGAGCCAAAAAGGCTTGTTTGTCTGACGACGGACTGTTTTTACTCCACCTCCTCTCTGACCCTTCCACAGTTTGTCTTTATCCGATAGAGGCAATGGATTAATCTTGCGTAGTGAACACAGTGTAGTCGGTTGTGCAATGCCGACCATGTTTGCGAAGCACGAAGTGCGTCCATCTGGTGCCCGTATGCAAGGCCACAATTTGCCAAATGTGTTTATCCTTCCACGTGTCAAATTGCTTCAGAATACTATATAAATCCTAAGCAAAAGCACACCGAGAAACAGTGTTTTAACTTTTTACTTGCATCTCTGCCCTGATGAGTGTCTGCGTTAAGTGATCACTCCTCAACCGCCCCTCCTCTCCGTGTGCACGTTGATACGTTGACAATGAAGGCTACATGACATGAAACTGTCTTGGTTATATGCATAACAGTTCTGCCACAATTTCATCTACGTCAATAAATAGTGAAAGTTACATTATGGAGTGGAACAGGAGTACTGAAGTTGTCTTCAACATCGATAAATTTGGTGTCGCATATTTCACGTATTAATGGTGACAAACCGCCGGTTTTCGTGGTACCAAACCAAATCCAAATCATTCAGTAATATGCAGAGTTGTTGAGTAAAACACCTTATGGAGAACTCATGTGCCATCTTTGTCAAACATGGTGGTGGCAACGAGGCTAGAGTAGAAATATCGACCATGTAACACTCTTTACGGTAATGCCACGATCCGAGGCCTGAAGAACCCTTGAAGACTTACACACCAATGGGAAATGCTTCAAAAGAGTGTCCTGTTTTAACTACTTGGCAGCCCTGACAACAAATGATAACAGTATTGGAAAGGCTATGAGGGGAAGAATACAAGCAGGAAACACAGCTTACTTTGCAAATATGCAACTTTTCAGAAATACCCTTGTTATAAGAAAAACAAAACTACTAATATATAAGACCCTCGCCCACCCAGTTATCACATGTGGGCAGACGTATGGTCGTTGACAGAACATGACAAAAATGCACTAAAATGTTTCGAGCGGAAAATAATAAGCAAAATCTATGGTCCAATAAGGGAGGAAGAAGGGTGAAGAATATGGTACAGAGCCGAATTATGAGGATTAATGCTAGGGAAGGATATAGTAAAATTTGTGAAATCATAGCGAATAGGTTAGCTAGGACACGTGGAGCGAGAATTCCAAAGAAAATGATGAGGGGTGTGAGCTATTCTGATAGGCGAAAAGGGATTGACGACGTAATAGTGAATCTCACCAGGACGGAAGTCTGGGGGTGGAAAAGAGCAGCAAATAACCGAGAAATGTGGAGGAAAACCTTTGAAGAAGCCAAGGCTCACCAAAGGCAGCAGCGCTACCAAATTATAAAGCTTCTTGCAGCAAATACTTGCCCAACAAAAATTGCAGCAACCAAAAGGGCAGGAGGTAACAATATGAATCTTCAAGTTTGACAGCGTATGCCATGTTATTTCAGTGATTACAAAATCGACTCAAATTCACAACGATCTTGGCAGTATGAGCCCACTTTTCAGCATAACTTTAGATCTACTATGGTCTCGATGCGTGTACTGATAGGTTGAGAAGGTTGACTTTCAGTATTTGTATCATCCACTTAGGGGAGCTGTCCCAACAGTTGCACCTGGTCCTTGATATCCTTACTACTGACACTGGTCCCACATACGTTGATCAGAGAAAGATCTGGGGATCTTGATGGCCACGGACTACCTCAACATTGTTGTTGTTGTTGTGGTCTTCAGTCCTGAGACTGGATTGATGCAGCTCTCCATGCTACTCTATCCTGTGCAAGCTTCTTCATCTCCCAGTACCTACTGAAACTTACATCCTTCTGAATCTACTTAGTGTATTCGTCTCTTGGTCTCCCTCTACGATTTTTACCCTCCATACTGCCCTCCAATACTAAACTGGTGATCCCTTGATGCCTCAGAACATGTCCTACCAACCGATCCCTTCTTCTAGTCAAGTTGTGCCACAAACTTCTCTTCTCCCAAATCCTATTCAACACTTCATCATTAGTTATGCGATCTACCCATCTAATCTTCAGCATTCTTCTGTAGCACCACATTTCGAAAGCTTCATTCTCTTCTTGTCCAAATATTTATCGTCCATGTTTCACTTCCATACATGGCTACACTCCATACAAATACTTTCAGAAACGACTTCCTGACACTTAAGTCTATACTCGACGTTAACAAATTTCTCTTCTTCACAAATATTTTCCTTGCCATTGCCTGTCTACATTTTATATCCTCTCTACTTCGACCATCATCAGTTATTTTGCTCCCCAAATAGCAGAACTCCTTTACTACTTTAAGTGTCTCATTTCCTAATCTAATTCCCTCAGCATCACCTCACTTAATTCGACTACATTCCATTATCCTCGTTTTGCATTTGTTGATGTTCATCTTGTATCCTCCTTTCAAGACACTGTCCATTCCGTTCAACTGCTCTTCCAAGTCATTTGCTGTCTCTGACAGAATTACAATGTCATCGGCGAAACTAAACGTTTTTATTTCTTCTCCATGGACTGTAGTACCTACTCCGAATTTTTCTTTTGTTTCCTTCACTGCTTGCACAATATACAGATTGAATAACATCGGGGAGAGGCTACAACCCTGTCTCATTCCCTTTTCAACCACTGCTTCCCTTTCAGGTCCCTCGACTCTTATAACTGCCATCTGGTTTCTGTACAAATTGTAAATAGCTTTTCGCTCCCTGTATTTTACCCCTGCCACCTTCAGAATTTGAAAGAGAGTAATCCAGTCAACATTGTCAAAAGCTTTCTCTAAGTCTACAAATGCTAGAAACGTAGGTTTGCCTTTCCTTAATATAGCTTCTAAGAGAAGTCGTAGAGTCATTATTGCCTCACGTGTTCCGATATTTCTACGGAATCCAAACTGATCTTCCCAGAGGTCGGCTTCTACTGGTTTTTCCATTCGTCTGTAAAGAATTCGCGTTAGTATTTTGCAGCCGTGACTTATTAAACTGATAGTTTGGGGATTATGAAAAAGCATCTCACAGAATTCATAGAGATAAGCCATGGGTAATAACGACAAAAGTAGGAATTCCTAAACAACTGATACAAGCCGAAGAAACCCTAAAATAGACGCCAGATTTAGAACTGAGAGAGGTAGCAGCCGAAATACAAACAAATCAAGGAGTAAAACAAGACTGTAGCTTGTCGCCAATATTAGTCAGTATTTGTATAGATGACGTGATAAGAAAACTGAAAAGAGAAAGAACATTATCAGGCATAAGAACTGAGAGGAGTAAACATATTAATTACACGTTCTTCGCGAATGATGAGGTTGTCATACAAGGCAACATGACATAAACTAAATGGAAAAAGTGGAATCTAAAATCAGACTCTGTCTATAAGTAAAACTAAAACCATGGTTCTTATAGGCCAGTACGAACGGAAATAGTCCTCAATAATAAACCGATAGAACAGGTAGCTCATTTCAAAAATTTGGGATGTGATACATCACACGAACAATATATGGATACATTGAAAAAATAGCACTTATCAGCGTTTATAACGAAAACACTTTAGGGTAAAACATGAAATGATGCACCACTGAATTTGGAAGTTCCTACATTATTATTCTTAATTAGGGCGAAAATTTAGACGCTCAGAAATGAAGATTTACGGCATCTAGAAGCTTAAAATATGAAATTTGTAAGATATGTGAACGGCTGTAGTAGGGAAGACAAAATTAGAAACAAAGCAATAAGGGAAGAATTAGGGATGCAACTAATAACCCAAAAACCAATTGAGTATAAAGAAAAATGGAGAGAACATGTACTTCGTAATCCGCCACAAAGACTAGTAGGGGATTATGAGACAAGAGATATGTGTGTAGACCGAGGAACAGAAGATGAGACCAAAACAGATTCTATGTCTATCTGTGGAGCGGCAGAAGAAGAAGTCTGAAAATTATAGGTACTATTAGGGCTGAATTGTAGATTCCCGCCACCAGATCCGAGCGCGAAGCTACACTGAAGAGCTAAAGAGACTGGCACGCCTGCCTAGTGTCGCGTGGGTCCCCCGCGACCACTCAGAAGTGTCGCACCACGACGTGCCATGGACTCGACTAATATCTGAAGTATTGCTGGAGAGAACTGACACCATGAATCCTGCAGGGCTGTCCATAAATCTGTAAGAGTACGAGGGGGTGGGGATCTCTTATGAACAGCACGTTGCAAGGTGTCCCAGATATGCTCAATAATGCTCATATCTGGGTAGTAGTTAGAAGAGTGTTCCTGGAGCTACTCTGTAGTAATACTGGACGTGTGGGGTGTCGCATTGTCCTGCTGGAATTGCCCAAGTCCACTGGAATGCACAATGGACATGAATGGATGGACATGAATGAATGGGTTACGTACGTGTCACCTGTCAGAGTCGTATTTGACATATCAGGGAACCCGTATCACCCCAAATGCACACGCCCCACACCATTACAGAGCCTCCATCAGCTTTAATTGTTCCCCCGATGACATGCAGGGTTCATGGTTTCGTGAGGTTGTTTCCATACCCTTATACGTCCATCCGCTCGATACAGTTTGAAACGAGATTTGAAACGAGGCTCGTCCGACCAGATAACATGTTTACAGTCATCAACAGTCCGATATTGGTGTTGACGGGCCTAGGCAAGGCGTAAAGCTTTGTGTCGTGCAGTTATCACGGGCACACGAATGGGCCTTCGGCTCCGAAAGCCCGTACCGATGATGTTGCGTTGAATGGTTCGCATGCTGACAGTTGCTGATGTCCCAGCATTGAAATCTACAGCAATTGTCATGTATAGGCGTTTGCTACAGCAGCGTCGTATTCTGCCTGTTTAAATATCTCTGTATTTGAATACGCATGTCTGTATCAGTTTCTTTTGCGCTTGAGTGTATATGCCTGTCTGTGCTATACAGGTTGAATGTAGTCCTTCAAGCATACACAGAATTTCGACACGTTTCGATGTGCTACATATAAGAATACATAGGACATATACGTATGCATGGCCTCTATCATTATTACTCACGGCGGATCCAACAGCTTCAAGAAGAAGATGAAGTGGACGATTGGAATTTTGTCTCCGGAAAATTGCAAATCGTCGGAGAATCCCATTAATAATCTTTAGTCATGAAGCCATTCGTGATGGTATTAATAAACCTTAACGAAGCCCTAAATGCCTTTTTGGAATCGCATCTTTCTAGAACCCTTCTCTGTTTATGTATAGTGTGGTATAAAGACAATCAGTTGACTAAGCCTGTTGTGTTGCCCTACTGCGTTACAAGCCTATGCTAGTTGTACTTGAAAACGAGCTTCCAGCATTATTGAAAGAGATTCCTTTGGCTGCATGAGTCTTATATTTTCGTGCATGACGGAACTCCTCACATTTGTTGGGCACCAGGATCCACGGACCTAACCACTTTAGATGTTTACTTGTGGGATGGTTGCAAAGAAAAGCCTGCAAAGGAAAAGTAAGGACGAGTGAATGATTGATCGGGTTATGAAGAGTGCTGTCCTCAGAAAAAAACACGGAGGCGACCTGAGACGAGCTATACGAGGTTTTGTCATCAGAATTCAAAAGTGGATTGAAGTCGGAAGCGGAACTTACGAAAATCCACTTTGAAATTAATCATTTGCCTTTGCTTAACACTTGCGGTGAGAACGTGTTTGGGTTACTTTCAAAAAGCTTTGTCTCTATAGCCAGTAGGCACTTGACCCACGTTATAGGGGATATTTTATTCGAATTAGTGTGTGCCTCCAGCTCCTATACTGCTCCGTTTGAAATGGTAATGCCGTTGGAGCCTGAGGCATTTCAGAGTCTATGGAACTAAGCACTGGATAATTACAACGGTGGAAAACATCGAATATTATGTTAGTAAGCGTTTGGATTACCTTTATTTTGCTCTACGCTGAACAGATAATGTAGTAAATTGCGTTATCGACGGCTTCTTCGATAACTGCACCAGGTGAACCGTGCGCCGCTCAAAGCAATGCGAGAGATGAGACTTTAAAGTCTGCCGCCAATGAGCTGCCGGGCGAGCTCGCGTTCTCCAATGGGGACTGCGGGAGTGGGAAGGAGGGGGAAGGCACTATGCTTACACGCACCAGAGGAGGCTAACTTGACATGACCACACTGTCCGCGACTCTGATTGGTCGACACATCTTTTTAAGCACCCGCACTCACAGATTCGCCCCCAGTTTCATTGGATATACGAGTACAGACTTAACACCATTAGTTCGGAAGACTGTAGTGAGGACGATACACCTACGAACAGGCCGCTTAGTTCGCGTAAAAAAGGGGCCGCTGACAAGCGCACGCGGTGATCGCGCTGGATAGTGATCCAGATGGGTTCCATAAGATTTACATTGGGCCAATTTGGTCGCCGGACATCAACGTGAGTTCACTGTGATGCTCATCAAATCACTG
Source organism: Schistocerca nitens (assembly GCF_023898315.1). Lineage (NCBI taxonomy): Eukaryota > Metazoa > Arthropoda > Insecta > Orthoptera > Acrididae > Schistocerca > Schistocerca nitens. The sequence continues at coordinate 1,067,734,366 of NC_064614.1, read as the reverse complement.
TAGCACGATTCTGGCTCCTAGACACGGACCATTATATTACTGAATGATGACAGCGCTGTCGGGGAAGACATTAAGCATGAAAGGATGCAGATGGCTCGCACCTGTCAGTATGTCTTCGATTACTACGATTGGTCTCATGCAAGCGCACAAGAATGTTTGCCATAGCATGATATTGCTCCCACCAACCTGCGTCCTCGGTGCGCGATGATGGCGTTTGTGGAGACGACTATCGACCTTGTGTAGCAAAAATGTAATTCACCCGAAAAGCAGACACGTTTCCATTGATCGAAGGTCGAATCTCGATTGTCCCGTTCCGACTGCAATCGTAATGTCGTTGGGTGAAAGTGTGAACACGTACGGGTGGCTTGCTGCAGGGCTCCATATTCAACAATGTACGATGAACGGAGTGCTCAGAAACACTTCAGCGTGCACCAGCATTGTGCTCTTTCGGCAGAGATACCATAGATCACCATTTATCCTGCTTTAAAGATCAGACGAGCCTCCGAACCCCACCTTCCGTTATGAGTTGTGGACGTCCAACCACTTAGCGCCTAGTGGTTGTTTCACAGTCCTTCTGCCTCTTTCTGTAGATTCTCAGGACAGTAGCATGTGAACACACTCTTCTATCAGCTTCGCCGTTTTCGAGATATTCGCTCGTAGAGGCTGCCTATTAATAATCTGACATTTGTCAAAGTAACTTATCTCAATAGTTTTCCCCATTTGCAGATCATATCTTCGGTAGGGTGATCCACCGTCCATGTTCTTTTTTGAATTTCCACCCCCTCTCCACCCCCAGACGGTGTGGCGGGTGGGGGCTGGAAGCAGCGTAACATTCCGCTCTGCAGCATACAGAAGATAAAAACATAATGAGGAGATAGTAAAACAATAAAAACTGGTGATAAAACGGTGACTGGTTAAAAATGTGACATGGCGGAAAGTTGCGAAGTGAAAATAAAAATAAAAAATAAAGGGTTGGTAATGCTGAGTAAAATACAAAGTAATTAGACAGGCACAATTTAAAAAAAAAACATGGCGACAGTCTGGTTTCTGTTAGCAAGTGTTAAAAAAACACACATAGCGACATTATGGCGTCTGTTTGCAGCACTGGAAGGGTATGCACAACACTAAACACTCACTTAAAACTACTGCACCATAGAGGAGAAACAGTGGCTGATGGGGTAGGGGGGAGGACCTGGACCAATGAGGTGGAAAAAGGGGGGAGGGTAAAAGAAAAAAGGGGGAGCTGAAGGAGGGAGAGGATACAAAAAAAAGGGGGAAGGGGCGACACAAGAATAAGTGTTGAAGGCAGTGGGGGGGGGGGGGGGGGCAGAAAAAGGAATTGAGAAAGGAGTCAAAGAGAGGGTAGGTGGGGAAAAAAGAAACAGGATGGAAGAAAGGAGAGGGAGCCTGGGAAAAGGACAAAGGATCATTGGCAGTGTCATCGGCATACTGCAGGAGGTGGACCAGAAGTGGGGTTTGGGGCACATTGAACATGTGCAACAGGTAGATGAGAGGGGAGAGGACAGAGCCCTGGGGCACACCCATGGAAGGGTAGAAGCTGCAGGAATCAGCGTTGTGGATGGTAATGTAAGAGGGTCATGGGGAGATGAAGAGGCAATCATGCAGACATAGTTGATAGGAATGGCATAGATCTGTAGTTTTCAGAGGAGACTGGGATGCCATAAGTGGTCGTAGGCTTTTTCGAGGTCTAGGGGGACAAAAATGTTGGAGTGACGGGAGTTAAGGTGGAGGGAGAGGAGTTGAGTGAGGCATAGGAATTGGTCGTTGGCAGAGAGTGGTTGTAGGGGAGGAGGTGGTGTTGGTGGTGATGGATGTGCCGGGTAAGGATGGATTCCAAGAACTTGCTGAACACTGAGGTGAGACACATAGGGCGATAGGAAGAGGCAGCAGATGGAGGCTTGTTGGGTTTGGAGAACATCAGGATATGGGAGGTTTTCCAAAGGTTGGGGTAGAAGCCGGTGGTAAGGATTACGTTGTAGAGAGCGGCAAGGACTGCAAGGAAGGATGGAGGGCAGTGTTTGAGATGGCGGTAGGTAACGCGGTTGTGGCCGGGGGTTGTGTTGGGTTTAGTGCAAAGTGATGTCTTGTGTAGTGATGGGAGTGTTAAGTTCTGATTATGGTGTGTGGCCCAAGTACTGGAAGCTAGGAGCCAGGGGAGGAGCAGAGGTATCCATACATTCAATGACGTCGGGAAAGAGGAAATGATCAAACTGGGGATCATCTGAAATGGAAAAGTCATTGATTAGGTGGGGAAGGGGGGAGTAGATGGCCATACTGAAGCTGTCTGTAGAGGGACGGTTATCAAGGAGGAGAGGCTACTGTGGGGTAGGGTGGTTCCAATAAGGCGGTGGAAAGCAGATCAGTACTTGGAAGAGATTATTGGGAGTGTGACATTTTATGCATGTCTGTGTCCACTGTCCATGGCTGCTCCGCTTATATGCTTTTGTTACTATGGGCATGTGCTCGCAACGCCACATGCGTTGGACAGTGGTCATAATGTTTTGGCTTTGTATGTTGCATGTCTTCTGTTAAACCACCATAGCTGGTCGTGGTGGCCGTGGTGGCACTTCAGTCTGGAACCGCGTGACTGCTACGGTCGCAGGTTCGAACCTGCCTCGGGCATGGATATGTGTGATGTGTTTAGGTTAGTTAGGTTTAAGTAGTTCTGAGTTCTAGGGGACTGATGACCTAAGTCCCATAGTGCTCGGAGCCATTTGAACCATTTTTGAAAACCACCATACTGATTTCAATCAAACTTGCTTCAAAAATCACAATGTTTGGAATGAATTACTGTATGAATATGAGCCAGCTACCTATCAAAGAAGTGGATGTAAGAGTGGAAAGCAGTGTAGCCCAAGACGCGCGAATACCCATTCTTCATTCATTCAGTATGTGAGACTGAGAGCACTTAGTGACTTGCAACCAGTATTACACATAATTTCAAACCTTCACAGAACTTTTTATCTATTGCAACCAACACAATATCATGAAAGGGAAAACTTCATCGCTTTAAAATTTTTCACTGTTCAAACAGTAAAACTGCCACATGAATCATGACGATTTATTTTATTACTTCTTAACAACTGACTGCATTCGTGGTGCGTTTTACAAACAGTATTAAAATATGCCACTGAATGTACCGACAAAACTATATCATTGTACGATACATAGTTCACGAGGTAGAATGTCATAAACATTTGGCTGCGTAAAAATGAAATTGCACGCTGAAATTCGGTAGAAATTAAAGTGAAATCTGTACAGAAATACCTTTGAAATAATTTAAACATTGATGAGATATGTTTGACATGTGCGAACGTGTGCAGATCCACGGGTAAGAAGCTCATCGAAAACCGATGGAACGGATTCAATCAAATTTGGTACATATATTAGTTACAGTGTGGAAAATAATATTTTGTGGGTAAGGTATACCAGCCTCCCACTGTGGTGGGGACCATAATGTGGAGAGACAGGGGGAGGAAGGGATGAACAGACAGAGGGAAGAAGGAAATGGACACATCTCGGGAGGGGGGAAAAGTGATGGATGGAGAGAGATACAGAAGGGGAAATGGACAGAGGGGAGGAGACTGACAAAGATAGGAGGAGATGGACAGAGAGGAGAAGAAGAGACAGGGAAAGAGGGGGGGAATGGGGAGATGGGTAGAGGTAGGGAAAGGAAGAAACGGACAGAGAAAAAGAAGATAGGAAATGGACAGAGAGAGGTGCAGTAGATATTGACAGAGAGAGGGGGGGGGGGGGGGAAGCGGGTGATGGACAGAGAAATGGGGAAGTAGGAGACGGACTAATATAAGACTGGAATAAATACATACATGGGAATTATTGGATACTTATCTACACACATCAGAAAAAATTTTGCATCACCTTGGTTCCGAGAGTTGCGGAACGTGTACAGAAAATTGGAAAAGAAATCACCATAAACATCATTTCCGCCCTTTTTACTGCTCATGAAAACCTCCCATTGCATGTTGTGAAACCATACAGCGAGACCCTCAGAGGTAGTGGTCCAGATTGATGTACACACCAGTAACTCTAATACCCAGTAGCATGTCCTCTTGCATTGATGCATGCCTGTATTCGTCATGACATACTACCCACAAGTTCATCAAGGCACTGTTGGTCCAGATTGCCCCACTCCTCAATGGCGATTCGGGGTAGATCCCTCAGGGTGGTTGGTTTGTAACATCGTCCATAAACAGCCCCTTTCAATCTAGCCCAGGCTTGTTCCATAGGGTTCATGTATGGGCAACATTCTGGCCACTCTAGCAGAGCGATGTCGTTATCGTGAAGGAAGTCATTCATAAGATGTGCACGATGGAGGCGCGAACTGTTGTCCACGAAGACGAATGTCTCGCCAATATGCTGCGATATGGTTGCACTATCGGTCGGGGGATGGAATTCACGTATCGTACAGGCGTTACGGCGCGTTCCATGACCACCAGCGGCGTACGTCGGCACAATATAACGTCCCAAAAACAGCAGGGAACCTCCTTTTTGCTACATTCGCTGGATAGTGTGTCGAAGGCGTTCATCCTGACCAGGTTGCCTCCAAACACGTCTCCGACGATTGTCTGGTTGAAGGCATATGCAACACTCATCGGTGAAGAGAACGTGATGCCAATCCTGAGCGGTTCGTTCGGCATGTTGTTGATCCCATCTGTTCCGCGCTCCATGGTGTCGTGGTAGCAAAGATGGACCTCGCCAGGGAAGTCAGGAGTGAAGTTTCGCATCATCCAAACTGTTGCGCACAGTTTGAGTCATTACACTACGTCCTGTGGCTGCATGAAAAGCATTATTCAACATGGGGACTTTGCTGTCAGCTTTCCTGCGAGACATAATCCTTAGTGCAGTAGTAGCCCTTGGGAGGCCTGAGCGAGGCATGTCATTGACAGTTCTGCCTCTCTGTAACTCCTCCATGTCCAAATAACATAGGTTTGGTTCACTCCAAGACGCCTGGACACTTCCTTTGTTGAGAGCCCTTCCTGGCACAAAGCAACAATGCAGACGCGATCGAACCGTGGTATTGACCGTCTTACATGGTTCAACTACAGACAACACGAGCCATGTACCTCGTTCCTGGTGGAATGACTGGAATTGATCGGCTGTCGAACCTCCTCCGTCTAATTGGCGCTGCTCATGCGAGATTGTTTACGTATTTGGATGGATTTAGTGACATCCCTGAACAATCAAAGGGACTGTGTCTGTGACAGAATATCCACAGTCAACGTCCGTCTTCAGGAGTTCTGGGAACCAAGGTGATGCAAAACTTTTTGGATTTGTGTAGTTGAAAATAAATGGGAAGCGACTGCGAGAAGTGCATGGAAAGCAGTGGTCTGGAGACCAGTAACAAGCTTCTAAACCATTAAAGAAAACGGCTTAAAATTGTGACACTATGCACTCTCCATCATTGTTGTTTCGGAAGAAGCTGGGAAATCGATATAAAAAAAGTACTCAATCTAAAAGGATACAAGATATTAGAAAATTAGCTAGAACTAAGCATTTTAGAACCTTTTTCTGGTTAAATCCAAAGTATTTCTGATACAAAGGTTTAGGAAAGATACACACAAATACGCACAATTCGTGTGCTTCACGATACTTTAAGCTCAATCATTAAAGCACCTGTCGTCAGAAACAACAATATTCTATTAAGAGAACTTCCTACGGTTGAACAAGTTTACAGGAAAATAAGCAAAAGCTTATTTCGTGAAATAAATCTATCTCATTTTTATTCAACAGGTAGACCGTAGCGACTGAAATAAATTAAGGCGAACAGCATTCTCGTAAATTTCCTCACCCTTAAAATGTGCACGCCTAGAGAGATTTCTGCTGCTAAAATGAACGGCTGTGTATCGCAAGTGTTGCTGCTAGAATCAAAGCTACATGTTGAAAGTAAAGACACAGAAAGACTGAAGATCGGGAACAGCCAACGACCTTACCACCTCAGAAATGTAACGCCTGCAGTTTAAATTACCAGCCTTACAAACCACAGTCAACTGAGTTACTTATTCAACTAGCGTATCTAGCAATGCTTCGCAATTACTAAATAACGTGGGTTTCACAAATAACTTTTGTGGGATGATAGTTTGGATAAAGACAATCATTTTAAGTATACGAACGTGGGGTCTCTGATCTACAGTTAGTGCGTTAGACAACGTCAAAGCGCATTCACTTTTCATGGCGGAAACGTCGCTGTACATTGTGATTACTGCAATAAATACTTGAAGTGTACGCCATTGACTTGATGGCATAACTCAGGCCGTCGAATCACGGAACTGTGGACATTGGGTTAATATTTCATTGGCTCTATCTCGGACAAATCCTGCAGCAACAGCAATTCGAGCTACGACTTCTTCCACAGTGTTTCCAGGAGTTTGATACACAAGACCGTTCAAGTGGCTCCAAAGATAAAAATCAAGTGGTGTGAGATGTGAGGATCTTGCTGCCAGTGAACAAGTCCATTACGTCCAGTCCAGCGTCCTGGGCATTATGTGTAGATACGTCTTACTCGATTTGTGAACTGGGGAAGTTCCCCCTGATGAATCTGGAAGAACATTCGTCTTCTTGTTAGGTCGTGTGGAAGGATATAAGGCCCTACTACTTAACGGGAATAATTCCAGCCCAAACATTAACGGAAAATAATTTCTAAAGAAGAGACCGAGACAGATGCAGCAACACGGAAGTAACCGCTTTTGTGACATTTACGAGTTCCTAACCAGGAGGGAATTTTATTATATCGTCTGTGTGCTTTAATAGTTTAGTTTCTTGAGTTTCTGTGTGTAAATTTAATATCTAATAGCCACTGTTCTCACATTTACGTTTGCGTCGGAAAATAAACCATTTTTTGACATATTACAAGTTCTTAATCACGGGCGAATTATTTAGTTTCACCTGAGGGCTTCGGTAGTTTAGTTTTTGAATATCTGCATTTGGGTCAGGGTCTACAGTAGAGTTGCGTAGCAAGTGCCGATAGTCCGTTTATGTGCATGGTTTAGTTTTCCACGGTCTTTAGTATGGACAGGGAATGCGATTGTTGTGAGCGGATGTGAGCCGAGTTGGTGACACTTCGCTCTCATCTTCAGGCTGTGATGGCTTGAGATACACAGCTTGAGGCTGCAGTGGATGGGAACCACTGTTGTAGGCCGGCCGTGGGGATCCAACTGACGTCCAGCACTTCCGAGGCCTCCTTTTGGTATCCCGCCTGGAAGGCGGCGCGTGGGTCTGCTCCTGTAAACTGGATGGGGAGGCCGAACGTAGGAAGTGAGCAGGAGCAGGTGAGGTGAGATTCTCGGTACAGCTTTTTACGTGAAAGTACATTTAATTATTAGTCAATGACATACGTAACTTTACACTGAACAGCGCGTAGGTGTGACTGGATAGGCATCAACGTTAGTAGCCACTAGTAGTAGGACAAACTATCACTGAAGTAACAAAGTCAGTAATGGCCCCCTATGAAGCAGAAACAATGTTGCTAGGTCGTCTTCTCGGAATAAAATGGGCTGAATCCGCAGCGACGCTCGTAGAGCTCCACAGCGCCGGCTACAGGGCGCTGTCGTCGGTGTGTCGTAGTGCCAACTATGAACTTGCACCTACACCGTTGCATCGTTGCTATCGATCCTCACTGGTGGCCAACCCAGTTACTGCTCGCACTGAGGCAGAGCCCTCACCTGTGTTCGATTGGGAGGTCGCCCCGGGGCGAAGCAGGCGGCGAAAGACTTCCTATGCGGCCGCACGTAAGGCCTCCCCGGTTTGTCTGACAAACAGGTTCCAGATGCTGTCTGTGGCTCACACTGTCGCTGAGCCAGATGCTGTCGCCTGTCCTGTTTCAGAGCAAAGAGCCTGCAAGATCTGGGCATTCACAGAGTGTGGGATTATTGGTAGTTAGGAGCTCCAACGTTAGGCGCTTAATGGGGCCCCTGAGGGACTTGGCTGACGAAAGGGTAAGAAAACCAATGTGCACTGCGTGTGCATACCGCGTGTAGTCATTCCAGATGTGTAAAGGGTCCTCCCGGATGCCATGAACAGCACAGGGTGCAGCCAACTGCAGGTGGTTGCTCACGTGGGTACCAATGATGTGTGTCACTTTGGATCAGAAGAGAGTCTCTCTGGTTTCGAGCGGCTAACAGAAGTGGTAAAGGCTGCCAGTTTTGCTTGCAAGATGAAAGCAGAGATGACCATTTGCAGCATAGTCGACAGGACCGATTGCGGACCTCTGGTACAGAGCCGAGTGGAGGGTCTAAATCGGAGGTTCAGACGGTTCTGCGAGCGTTTAGGCTTCAGATTCCTCGACTTGCGCCATAGGGTGGTTGGGTTTCGGGTTCCGCTGAGTAGGTCATGTGTCCATAATACGCTACACGTGTAGCAGGGGCTGTGTGGCGTGGACTGGGCGGTTTTTTAGGTTAGAGGGTCTCGGGAAAACACAAAAGGGCTTCAGTCACAAAGGGTGCAGATGGACGTAGATACAGGAACCATTGGCATAACAGTTGTAAATTTCGAAAGTACCAGAGCTCCAAGCGCTACGTTCCATGACGTCAGGGAAGAAGGAACAATCAAATTGGGGATCATCTGGAATGGAAAAGACATCGGATAGTTGGGGGGGGGCGGCGGGGGGGGGGGGGGAAGTGGTTGGCCTTACTGAGATTGTCAGGAAAGCTACAGTCTTCAAGGAGGAGAGGGTACTGCGGGGTAAGGCGGTTCCCAGTAAGGCGGTGGAAAGCATACCAATACTTGGAAGAGATTATTGGGAGCGTGGCGTTGAGTTGTATGCATGTCTGTATCCACCGTCGGTGTCTGCTCCACTTATATACTTTTGTTACCGCGGGCACGTCTTGCAACGCCGCATGGCGGCATTCAACGTCGCGGTGAGCCGTTGTCATTATGTTTTGGCTTATCAGTGTATGTTCCGTGTCTTCACTTAAACCACTATACTGATTTCAATCAAACTTGGTTCACAAATCACTTACTGCCTGGAAAGAATTACTGTATGAATAAGACCCAACTACCTATCAAAGGAGTGGATGTGAGAGTGAAAAGCAGTGTAGCCCAAGACGCGCGAATACCCATACTTCAATCCAGTATGTGAGATTGAGAGCACTTAGTGACTTACAATCAGTATTACACATAATTTCCAACCTTCAAGGAAATTTTTATCGCTTGAAACCAACACACTATCATGAAAGGGAAAAAGTTAATCGCTTTTAACATTTTCACTGTTCAAACAGTGCCACTGCCACACGAATCATGACGATTTATTTTATTACTTCTTAACAACTGACTGCATTAGCGACGCGTTTTGCAAACAGTATTAACAAATGCCGCTGAATGTACCAGCAAAATTATTTCATTGTACGATACATAGTTCACGAGGTAGAATGTCATAAACATTGAGCTAATTAAAAATGAAACAGCGAGCTGTAATTCTGTACAAATTAAAGTGAAATCTGTACAGAAATACCTTTGAAATAATTTAAACATTGATTAAATATATTTGAGATGTGCGTATGGGTGCAAATCCACGGGGAAAAAGCTCATCGTAAACCGATGGAACGGTTTCAATCAAATTTGGTACATATTAGTTACAGCATATAAAATAATGTTGTGGGGGTACACCAGCCTTCCACTGTGGTGGGGACCATAATGTGGAGAGGCAGGAGGAGGAAGGGATGGACAGACAGAGGGGAGGAGGAAATGGACACATACTGGGAGGGAGGGGGTGGAAAAGTGATGGAAGGAGAAAGATACAGAATGGGAAATGGACAGAGAGAGGGGAGAATTGGAGATGAGGAAGATAGGAGGAGATGGAAAGAGAGAAGGAGAAGAAGAGATAGGCAAAGAGAGGGGGAATGAGATGGACAGAGATAGGGAAAGGAGGAAATGGACAGAGAAAAAGGAGAAAATGGACAGAGAGGGTTGTAGTAGTGATCGACAGAGAGAGGGGGAGGGGATGAGGGAAAGCAGGTGATGGACAGAGAGATGGAGAAATAGGAGACGGACTAACATAAGACTGGAATAAATACATACCTGGGTATTACCGGATACTCAAATACACACATCAGAAAAAGTTTTGCATCACCTGGGTTCCGAAAGTTCCGGAACCTGTACAGAAAATTGGAATTAAAAAAAAAGTCGTGCGACTAGGGCCTCCCGTCGAGTAGACCTTTCGCCGGGTGCAAGTCTTTCGATTTGACTCCACTTCGGCGACTTGCCTGTCGATGGGGATGAAATGATGATGATTAGGACAACACAACACCCAGTCCCTGAGCGGAGAAAATCTCCGACCTAGCCGGGAATGGAAGCCGGGCCCTTAGGATTGACAGTCCGTCGCGCTGACGACTCAGCTACCGGGGGCGGACATTGCAATAGAAATCAACATAAACATCATTTTCGCTCTTTTTATTGCTTATGAAAACCACGCATTGCTTGCTGTACAACCATATGCGAGACCTTCAGCGTTGGTGGTCCAGATTGCTGTAAACACTGGTACCTCTAATACCCAGTAGCACGTCCTCTTACATTGGTGCATGCCTGCGTTTGTCGTGGCATACTACCCACAAGTTCATCAAGGCACTGTTGGTCCAGATTGTCCCACTCCTCAAAGGCGATTCGGGGTAGATCCCTCAGGGTGGTTGGTTTGTCACGTCGTCCATAAACAGCCTTTTTCAAACTAGCCCAGGCATGTTCGATTGGGTTCATGTCTGGAAAATATGCTGGCTACTCTAGTCGAGCGATGTCGTTACCCTGAAGGAAGTCATTCACAAGATGTGCACGGTGGGGGCGCGAATTGTTGTCCACGAAGACCAATGGCTTGTCAATATGCTGCCCATATGGTTGCACTATCGGTCGGAGGATGGCATTCACGTATCTTACAGCCGTTACGGCGCCTTCCATGACCACCAGCGGCGTACGTCGGCCCCACATAATACCACCCCAAAACAGCAGGGAACCTCCACCTCGCTGCACTCGCTGCACAGTGTCTCTAAGGCGTTCAGTTTAACCGGGTTGCCTCTAAACGTGTTGAAACGCCCGCTAAATCATTCAGGGCTAACAGGTAATTAGGATTGTAGAAAGGGCCAATTGTAATTTATGATCATTTAGTTCAAAAAAACCCTTCAGAAAGAATTAAATTTGCTTCGCGGCTGAAGGCTTCCAAACAGTTGCTTTAGAATAAGTTCAATTTTGAAAAGACATGACACACAATTAAATTTACGAATAAGATAAATCGTATGCATGTATGAGATCAGCATGCGGAGCGGCTGAAGTCCGCCGGATTAAATCTTCAAAATTCCAAATATACTATGATGATTACTGAAGGCAGAAGGCCACAATGTTTTAAGATGCTAACAGACCTGATGGGCCACAAGGTGCACATAAAGAGGTAAACAATCGCAATAAGATGTCTGAAGGTCGCAAAGTTAAATACTGAAAATTAAGGAAATCTATATTGCAACAATCGTTAAAACAATACATTAAGTTTAAAAATTTCCTTTTTGCAACACCAACGGTGGAAGGCCCACAATAACTTGTAAAATCTTTAAGAGGAAATTACAATAACCTTTCAAGAGCAGAAGGCGATAATGTTTGGACTTGAAGGAAACTCTGAGAACATGTTTCCAGGGCTGAAGGCCCGCAAATAACCTTTCCAAGTTAAAAATATAAAATACAGTTAAATTACAACAACATTAACACTGGCAAAAGGATAATTAAGAGAATAGCACTCAGGAGTCTCCAGTGGATCGGTCTGCCCTCGTTCACTTAGGCGAGACAGGTGGTGAGTCCAACTACTGCGAACCCAACCAAGGGACAGTCACGGACAGACCTACCGCTTGCTTGCCACGACGGATTACACGAGAATTCAAGGCCCCCCAAACAGTTACAAGTATCACTATCCCCAAACAAACGCGTATGTGAACTGAGCTGCCAAAACTACACTCCATGTTGGGCAGCAACAACAGGTGAGGATAAGACATTGCCAAAAAACTACGTTAGCGGCCAGAGAAGGTAACCATAACACTAACGGCCACAAGGCAGAAAATTCCACTGGTGAACTCGAATTGTAGTCAACCAATATACACTCCTGGAAATTGAAATTAGAACACCGTGAATTCATTGTCCCAGGAAGGGGAAACTTTATTGACACATTCCTGGGGTCAGATACATCACATGATCACACTGACAGAACCACAGGCACATAGACACAGGCAACAGAGCATGCACAATGTCGGCACTAGTACAGTGTATATCCACCTTTCGCAGCAATGCAGGCTGCTATTCTCCCATGGAGACCATCGTAGAGATGCTGGATGTAGTCCTGTGGAACGGCTTGCCATGCCATTTCCACCTGGCGCCTCAGTTGGACCAGAGTTCGTGCTGGACGTGCAGACCGCGTGAGACGACGCTTCATCCAGTCCCAAACATGCTCAAGGGGGGACAGATCCGGAGATCTTGCTGGCCAGGGTAGTTGACTTACACCTTCTAGAGCACGTTGGGTGGCACGGGATACATGCGGACGTGCATTGTCCTGTTGGAACAGCAAGTTCCCTTGCCGGTCTAGGAATGGTAGAACGATGGGTTCGATGACGGTTTGGATGTACCGTGCACTATTCAGTGTCCCCTCGACGATCACCAGTGGTGTACAGCCAGTGTAGGAGATCGCTTCCCACACCATGATGCCGGGTGTTGGCCCTGTGTGCCTCGGTCGTATGCAGTCCTGATTGTGGCGCTCAGCTGCACGGCGCCAAACACGCATACGACCATCATTGGCACCAAGGCAGAAGCGACTCTCACCGCTGAAGACGACACGTCTCCATTCGTCCCTCCATTCACGCCTGTCGCGACACCACTGGAGGCGGGCTGCACGATGTTGGGGCGTGAGCGGAAGACGGCCTAACGGTGTGCGGGACCGTAGCCCAGCTTCATGGAGACGGTTGCGAATGGTCCTCACCGATACCCCAGGAGCAACAGTGTCCCTAATTTGCTGGGAAGTGGCGGTGCGGTCCCCTACGGCACTGCGTAGGATCCTACGGTCTTGGCGTGCATCCGTGCGTCGCTGCGGTCCGGTCCCAGGTCGACGGGCACGTGCACCTTCCGCCGACCACTGGCGACAACATCGATGTACTGTGGAGACCTCACGCCCCACGTGTTGAGCAATTCGGCGGTACGTCCACCCGGCCTCCCGCATGCCCACTATACGCCCTCGCTCAAAGTCCGTCAACTGCACATACGGTTCACGTCCACGCTGTCGCGGCATGCTACCAGTGTTAAAGACTGCGATGGAGCTCCGTATGCCACGGCAAACTGGCTGACACTGACGGCGGCGGTGCACAAATGCTGCGCAGCTAGCGCCATTCGACGGCCAACACCGCGGTTCCTGGTGTGTCCGCTGTGCCGTGCGTGTGATCATTGCTTGTACAGCCCTCTCGCAGTGTCCGGAGCAAGTATGGTGGGTCTGACACACCGGTGTCAATGTGTTCTTTTTTCCATTTCCAGGAGTGTAGTTAACTGCAGCGCATGGAGGCTAAATTTCACCAATAGAAACACTCGGTGTTGCTCACAGGAAAACATCCGTAACAGCGAACCACCGAAACGAACCACCACAACAGGAATGGACGTGGCTTGGGTAGTTGAAACCACTTCTCAACTTTGACGTCCTGGGTCGGTGAAACTCGAAGCTCGTAGCGATCGGACAGCTCCACACATGCTACAACACTGCGCAGGGACCGCCAGCGGACTCAGCCGACTGCAGCTCGCGGATGTAACTTTCCTGGTCCGCAGCAACCGACCGACTCTCCGCAGAATATCGACAACATCTAAAATAGTTGTCAGAGGAAATAACGCCAACTACACACAAAACATGACAAACACTTGCACGAAAACCTGAACGATACCCAACAGTAACTAAACACGCGCGAAGACAAATCGGGAGTCGATGCGCATACACACACACAGCCGACTCATGAACGATCGGTGAGCCAAAACGCATTGTCCGGTAGGACGACCGACTGACGATCCACGAAGACCGTGGCCCGGCTCAAGTGATGCGTGGCGGAAATGGTCGGGCGAGCATTGTCGACGCAGGCCGCACTGCTCCAACCCGGCTGCACTAGTATCGCATAGCAACTCCCCGACTGGCAGGTCCGGACTGCGCTCCAGACGCGTTCCAGCTGACTGGCAGCCCGAACTCGTGACCCGAACTCAACTGGCTTACGACGGATAACGACCAGGTAGTAATAGCAGTCGGGCAAAGACACTAGGAGAGGGGATACATCGATACGCGCTGCTAGTGCCGGTCACGGTCAGGCAAAGCGGCAACTCAGTGACGATAGTAATTTAAATTCACGTAGTGAGATGGAAGTAGTTAAAAACAGGCAATAAAATTCATGATGGCGGGAACACGAGCGACGCACAGGTCACATGTCTCCGACGACTGTCTGGTTGAAGGCATATGCGACACTCATCGGTGAAGAGAACGTGATGCCAATCCTGAGTGGTCCACTCGGCATGTTGTTGAGACCATCTGTATCGCGCTGCTTGGTGCCGTGGCTGAGAGCCGGCCGCTGGTGGCCGAGCGGTTCTGGCGCTACAGTCTGGAACCGCGCAACCGCTACGGTCGCAGGTTCGAATCCTGCCTCGGGCATGGATGTGTGTGTTGTCCTTAGGTTAGTTAGGTTTAAGTAGTTCTAAGTTCTAGGGGACTTCTGACCTCAGCAGTTGAGTCCCATAGTGCTCAGAGCCATTTTGAACCCGTGGCTGAGAAGGTGGACCTCGCCACGGACGTCGGGAGTGTAGTTGCGCATCATGAAGCCTATTGCGCACAGTTTGAGTCGTAGCACGACGTCCTGTGGCTGCACGAAAAGCATTATTCAACACGGTGGCGTTGCTGTCAGCGCTCCTCCGAGCCATAATCCGTAGGTGGCGGTTATCCACTGCAGTAGTAGCCCTTGGAAGGCCTGAGCGAGGCATGACATCAACAGTTCCTGTCTCTCTGTAACTCCTCCATGAACAAATAACATCGGTTTGGTTCACTCCGAGACGCCTGGACATTTTCCTTGTTGAGGACTGCCGGCCGGGGTGGCCGAGTGGTTCTAGGCGCTACAGTCTGGAACCGCGCGATCGCTACAGTCGCAGGTTCGAACCCTGCATCGGGCATGGATGTGTGTGATGTCCTTAGGTTAGTGAGGTTTAAGTAGTTCTAGGGGACTGATGACCTTAGAAGTTAAGTCCCATAGTGCTCAGAGCCATTTCCTGCCACAAAGTAACAATGCAGACGCTATCGAACCGCGTTGAACTACAGACAGCACGAGCCATGTATCTCGTTCCTGGTGGAATGACTGGAACTGATCGGCCGTCCAACCTCCTGCGTCTAATAGGCGCTGTCCAAGCGTGGTTGTTTACATCTTTGGGCGGGTTTAGTGACATCTCTGAACAGTCAAAGGGACTATGCCTGTGATAGAGTATCCACAGTCAACGTCTATCTTCAGGAGTTCTGGGAACGAGGGTGATGCAATGATTTTTTTTATTTGTGTAGTTGTAAATAAATGGGAGGGGATTAATAATGCAGGAATTTACCTGACAACCAAGGCAAGCCTTGCGTAAACATTGGTCAAAACGGGAGGGATTGGAGTCATTTTAGTTTCTTTTGAGACAAGGATCAGCCATTGTCCCAGACAAAAGGTACAGTATAGTGAATGTGTATTGTGTGTGTGTGTGTGTGTGTGTGTGTGTGTGTGTTACGAAGCTACTGCGAGAAGTACATAGAAAACAGTAACAAGCTTCTAAACCATTAAAAAGAAAAACGGCTTAAAATTGTGAAACCCTGTCACTCTCTACAACTGTTGTTTCGGAAGAAGCTGGGAAATCGATGTAAAAAAAAGTACTCAATTTAAATGGATATAAGATATTAGAAAATCGGCTACAACAACTACGCAGTTTAGATATTTTTCCGGTTAGCTCAAAAGTATTTCTGATAGAAAGGCTTAGTAAGGATACACACACATACGTACAATCCGTGTGCTCCACGAGACCTTAAGCTCAATCATTAAAGCCCTTGTCGTCAGAAAAAACAGTGTTCTGTTAAGAGAACTTCTTACGCTTGAACAAGTTTACAGAAAAATAAGCAACTGCTTATTTCGTGGAAAACATCTATTTCATTTTTATTCAACAGATAGACCGTAGCGGCTGAAATAAATCAAGGGGAACAGCATTCTCGTAAATTTCCTCATCCTTAAAACGTGCACGCTTAGAGAGAGTTCTGCTGCTAAAATGGACGGCTGTGTGTCGTAAGTGTTGATGCTAGTTTTAAAGCTACATGTTGGAAGTTAAGACACAGAGACACTGAAGATCGGGAACCTTACCACGTCAGAAATGTAACGCCTGCAGTTGAAATTGCCAGCCTTGCAAACCACGGTTAACTGTGTTAGCTATCCAACTAGCGTATCTAGCAGTGCTTCGCAACTACTAAATACAGAGGGTTACACAATTTTTTGGGGATGATAGGTTGGATGTAGGCAATCATTTTCAGTATAACAACGTGCGGTCTCTGATTTGCAGTAAGTGCGTTAGACAACGTCAAAGCACATTTACTTTTCATGGAGGAAACATCGCTGTACATTGTGATTACTGCAATAAATACTTGAAGTGTGAGCCATTGACTTGATGGCATAACTCAAGCCGTCGAATCACGGAACTGTGAACACTGGGTTAATATTTCATTGGCTCAGTCTCGGACAAATCCTGCAGCAACAGCAATCCGAGGTACGAGTTCTTCCACAGTGTTTACAGGAGTTTGATACACAAGAGTCTTCAAGAGGCTCCAAAGATAAAAACCAAGTGGTGTAGATGTGAGGACCCTGCTGCCAGTGAACAGGCCAATTACATCCAATCCAGCGTCCGGGGCATTATATGTAGATACTTCATACTCGATTTGTGAAATGGGGAAGTTCCCCCTGATGATGCTGGAAGAACATTCGTCTTCTGGTTTGAAGTGACACATCTTCGAGAAGAGCGGGATGTACGTGTTAGAAATACGTGGTAGACATGACTAGTTAGACGGTGTAGAATAATGTAAGGCCCTACTACTTGCTTGTGAATAATTCCACCCCAAACATTAACTGAAAAGGGTTCCTAAAGAAGATGGACAGCTTGAAACTCGCGTATTTTCACTAGACCATACCTGGGAGATGCGACTGTTGAACATTCGTTCGCGGGTGAAAGTCGATTCATCAGTCTACAAAAAAATGTTTGCTAAGTCGGGAGTTAGAATTCTTTGCTGCAAAAACCATACGGCAAAGTCGTTCCGTATTGTAAAATCAAGGGTAGAAGGGGCTGTATCTTTCACGACTTACAGGAATGACGATGATCATTACGCAGAGTTCTCTAAAAACTGCTAGAATTAGCAGTTAGAGCATGAGCAACGGACCATACGTTTTATGAAGGATTGTTGTCGAAAATTTGTAGTACTCGTCCCTCCAAGGTCGAGATGGACCATTGAAATCTCTCTCTAGTGTGCACCGTTCAAGGAGACGACGATCCACAGCAGCAAATTTTCTCTGATTGAATATTCGTATGTTTGGATAAAGATCTGAAACAAAGGCTGTGCTCCTTCCACAGTTCTTGCAGCACCAAAGGCCAAGTGCATGTCTGCAAGTTCATTCCACATGAAACGTTCCATGTCCTACTCATAACGGTGAGTAAACAATCTTTTTACATTTGCAGGTGAATACCGTTGTTCCCAAGCACACCACCTTAACTTTGATACAATACTCGGTTACGAATTTCGTTGAGGCGGAAGCGAAGCACACAAACAACAGCTCACTTCGGGTATACAGCAACGAATGAGTACAAAGGGAACTAGTCCAGAGTTTCTTCGTTAGGAGCATGGGTGCCAATGGAAACAATTTACACTAGACGTTCAAACTTACGGATACGTACCGCCGGTTATCGCACCACCATGCAGATGGGTGACTTTTTTAGGTCGCCTACCGTGGCAAATATGCGTCAGCGACCAATTGTTCGTATACTAAACATGACTGCCTGTATGAAACCTATCATCCCACAAAAATACTGTCCTAATTTCTTAAACACCCGGTATATATGGGAGTTTGCTATATTGTATGTCCTAATCTCCTTCTTCCCCCTCTCTCTGTCAATCTCCTCGTCCCTCAATGTTCTTCTCCTCATTCTTTCGCTCTTTCTATCATTCTCCTCCTCCTCTCTCCATCTTCTCCTCCCCGTCACTCTATACATCTCCCCTCTACGTCCACTTCCTCCTCTCTCCTTTCTCTGTCCGTCTACTACCGCCCCTCTCTCTAAGCTGCAAATTCAAATTCCGCAGTAGTATTAAAATCATAGCCTGATAAGCTATAATCATAAATTGTCCATCCTATGTGTAAAACGAATGCAAGGAAGAAAAGAACCACATTTTCACAGCAGAGCAAAGCACAGCAGTTTCTTTCTCCCAATAGTTTCCAACAGAGAACGTGCACATTGTTTCTTAAAAAAGTTTATGGCGTAGGTTGGTATGAAGGTAGCTTCAATGTCAGTATTTTGCACAGTAAAAATTTGAAGCCAGTCGGTCAAGATGTTTTCGTTTCCTAACAACTCTTCCATATATACGTGAGCCATTGATCGTGATCGGGCCAAATATCTCACGAAATAACCGTCAAACTAAAAAACTACAAAGAAAGAAACTTGTCTACCTTGAAGGGGGAAACCAGATGGCGCTATAGTTGGCCCGCTAGATGGCGCTGCCATAGGTGTAACGGAAATCAACTGCGTTTTTTTTTTAAATAGGAACCCCCATTTTTTATTACATATTCGTGTAGTACGTAAAGAAATATGAATGTTTTAGTTGGAACACTTTTTTCGCTTTGTGACAGATGGCGCTGTAATAGTCATAAACATATGGCTCACAATTTTAGACGAACACTTGGTAACAGGTAGGTTTTTTAAATTAAAATACGCGACGTAGGTACGTTTGAACATTTTATTTCGGTTGTTCCAATGTGATACATGTACCTTTGTGAACTTATCGTTTCTGAGAACGCATGCTGTTACAGCGTGATTACCTGTAAATACCACATTAATGCAATAAATGCTCAAAATGATGTCCGTCAACCTCAATGCGTTTGGCAATAACTGTAACGACATTCCTCTCCACAGTGAGTAGTTCGCCTTCTGTAATGATCGCACATGCACTGACAATGCGCTGATGCATGTTATCAGGCGTTGTCGGTGGATCACGACAGCAATTATCCTTCAACTTTCCGCACAGAAAGAAACCCAGGGACGTCAGATCCGGTGAACGTGCGGGCCATGGTATGGTGCTTCGACACCCAATCCACCTGTCATGAAATATGCTATTCGATACCGCTTCAACCGCACGCGAGCTATGTGCCGGACATCCATCATGTTGGAAGTACATCGCCATTCTGTCATGCAGTGAAACATCTTGTAGTAACATCGGTAGAACATTACGTAGGAAATCAGCATACATTGCACCATTTAGATTGCCATCGATAAAATGGGGGCCAATTATCCTTCCTCCAACAATGCCGCACCATACATTAACCCGCCGAGGTCGCTGATGTTCCACTTGTCGCAGCCATTGTGGATTTTGCGTTGCCCAATACTGCATATTGTGCCTGTTTACGTTACCACTGTTGGTGAATGACGCTTCGTCACTAAATAGAACGCGTGCAAAAAATCTGTCATCATCCCGTAATTTCTATTGTGCCCAGTGGCAGAACAGTACACGACGTTCAAAGTCGTCGCCATGCAATTCCTGGTGCGTAGAAATATGGTACGGGTGCAATCGATGTTGATATAGCATTCTCAACACCGACGTTTTGGAGGTTCCCGATTCTCGCGCAATTTGTCTGCTACTGATGTGCGGATTAGCCGCGTCAGCAACTAAAACACCTACTTGGGCATCATTATTTGTTGCAGGTCGTGGTTGACGTTTCACATGTGGCTGAACACTTCCTGTTTCCTTAAATAACGTAGCTATCCGGCGAACGGTCCGGAAACTTGGATGATGTCCAGGATACCGAGCAGCATACATAGCACACGCCCGTTGGGCATTTTGATCACAATAGCCATACATCAACACGATATCGACCTTATCCGCAATTGGTAAACGGTCCAGTCTAACACGGGTAATGTATCACATAGCAAATACCGTCCGCACTGGCGGAATGTTACGTGATACCACGTACTTACACGTTTGTGACTATTACAGCGCCATGTATCACAAAGCGAAAAAAGTGGTCCAACTGAAACATTCATTTTTCTTTACCTACTACACGAATATGTATTAAAAATGGGGTCCCTATTTTAAAAAAACGCAGTTGATATCAGTTTGACCTATGGCGGAACCCCAACCATAGCGCCATCTGGTTTCCCCCTTCTAGCTAGACGAGTTTCGTTCTTTGTAGTTTTTCGTTTAATGCTTATTTCGTGAGATATTTGGCCCGATCAGTATCAATGGACCACCCTATATATATATATATATATATATATATATATATATATATATATATATATATATATATATATATATATGTACTAGCAACGTTTCTCCTTTATATAGTATTTATATACCATTGTAAAGTTGTTTTAAATGATGATCTTTGCGACTACGTTGAATGAATGCCTGAACTGTAGAATGGGCGCTGAACTCGAATTATCGTGTAGTGTGCCCGCATCTCGTGGTCGTGCGGTAGCGTTCTCGCTTCCCACGCCCGGGTTCACGGGCTCGATTCTCGGCGGGGTCAGGGATTTTCTCTGCCTCGTGATGGCTGGGTGTTGTGTGCTGTCCTTAGGTTAGTTAGGTTTAAGTAGTTCTAAGTTCTAGGGCACTGATGACCATAGATGTTAAGTCCCATAGTGCTCAGAGCCATTTTTTTATCGTGTAGTGTGCTGTAAGTACAAGTGATGTGCTTAGTGTGTGATATTGTTAGCAAAAGTTAATACGAATCTATTGGGCAATGTAACTCTGTATACCAATAAAGAAATACAGTCACTGGAAAATACATTCAGCCCCTTAGGCACTTAATCCTCTGGCACTGTTCAGAACTGATAACTTTGGTCCCTGTGCACATAACAAATAAATTAAATTGTCTTACCTCTAAAGCAGCAACAGTGAAATGCGATATACTCTGATCTCTCATCAAAAAATACGCTAGCCACTGGCTCAGCGATTTGCAATGCTGGCTGTAATACTTTGAAATGCACATGAAATTGTTTTGGCTGATAAATAAAAACATTTATGAAAAATCCAACTTCTTTGAAAAAAATATGAACTGGACCGGGAGGCGGTACTGGTGAATTCCTAACACTGAGCTTTTTAGCAAAATTATATTGCAAGTTAAGTTCTTCTTTTAAAAAATATTTGACAACTGAAGTTAAATTGGTTAGAATAATGTATCATATTTACTCACTGATCCACAAACAATGATATTTATACAGCAAGTATTATCTAACCTCACTAAACCAGCATAAATGCAAATCATCAAATTACATATATCGATGTTAACAAATCTTAGAAACATTACCAAAGCGATATATCTAACTAGCCTTTTTATCAATTAGTTTACGTACATTCTGGGATTACTCAACAATTACACATTATCAGGTAACTCATCTATACTAAAGCGCTGACAAAACGAAAATCATAATTGTTTAAGATCTTTGCTTTGCTTGCATGAAGACTTCTGCCTCCATGTTCAACAATATTGACATATGAACATGTCGAAGTGACTGCATCATAAAGTTTATTTCTTTTTGTTTTGTGCAGGTTCAACAAATTAATAGTGACCAATGTGGATTGCATTCAGTGTACCAAGATATCTGAACTCTGTCATTTTCCTCAGTCATGTGCAGAGATACAAGAGGTACTCGGCAACAGATTACCAACAACCGTAGTTGTCAATTATCATAATATCAGTTATGCGATGACCAACATCATCACTGCTCTTCATAGTGGATATTCTTCTGAGATCCAAAGACATATATCGTCACTTATGTTGAAGTATGAATACCAGTAATAAATTGCTCCAATACCATGAACAGAGGTAGGAGGCTGGATAATAGAAGGTATGAAAAGGTCTAAAATGTAAGGTAGTGGAACATGACAATTTCTACCTATATCAACATCGAGTAATCTATCTGATCAGAAAAATTTCAGTGTAACAATGAAATTACAGACTGGACGAAGCAACAATGCTTTACATAAGGCAAAATTGAAAGTGATCTCTGAATAAGACAAAGGCTGGCAATTAGACACAGGATAACCTAACATGACAGAGAACATCACTCGTTCATAAGATTATAATGGGGCTCTCAGTACCCTTAGTGTAACGTTCTTTTATAAATAAAATAAAAGCTTTAAGATTAGGTTGAATGAATGTCTGAACTGTGGAATGGATACAATACTGGAATTGTCGTGTAGCGTATTAAAGTGCAACAGGTGTTCTTACTCTGTGTTATTGTTAGCAAAAACTTTATACTAAACAGTTACCAATAGAGAAATACAGTCACTGCAAAATACATTCAGCCCCTTAGGCACTGAATCCTGCGGCCCTGTCCAAAACTGATAACTTTGGTCCGTCTTCATATAACAAATAAATTGAATTGTTTTACATCTAAAGCAGCAACGGTGGAACGCGATATATTCTGGTCTCTCATTACTGGCTCAGCGATGTGCAATGCTGGCTGTGATACTTTGAAATGCACATGAAATTGTTTTGGCTGATAAATGAAAACATTCATCTTCCTTGTGGTACTGATTGTGGTGAATTACTAGCACAGAGTTTTTTTTAGCAAAATTATATTGCAAGTCGATTTTGTCTTTTCAGAAACATCTACAACTGAAGTTACATTACTCACAATTGATTCACAAACAAAGAGATTTAAACAGCAAGTATTATCTAACCATACTAATCCAACATAGACGCAAATCGTCAGTTTACGTATACCTCTGTTAAAAAATATTAGATACATTACAAAAGTGAAATATCTAAATAGCCTTTTTATCAAATCAGTTTACGTATATTCTGGGATTACTCAACGATTACAAATTATCAGCCAACTCATTTATGTAATTTCTTAGACTTTCCCGGCGATTTGATGACATCTCGTGGAAATCGGGTTTTCTGTCAGATATCAGCGTCTTCCAAACACGATATTTCGACGTCAAAATATCGTGTTTAGAAGACGCTGGTATTCGGCAGAAAACCCAATTTCCACGAGATGTCAACTCATTTATACTAACGCCCGGGCAAAACAAACATCATAATTATTTAACATCTTCATCTTGCTTACGTGACGACTTCTGCTTCAATATTCAACAATACTGAAATACCTACATTAAGGGATAGACAACATTTATAGTATACCAGTTTCATTTTAATTTATATTAATATTCTTATCATATTCGGGTGCCACGTACAAGTGTGCCCAGTAGACTCCTTTCACCATACCACCATACATATTTAAACTATACGGTGTATCAAAAACAATCATCCGATTACAAAAAAACTCATAATTAATATGTTACATGAGATACGTGCGTGGACAACGCACTGTCGCAAAGAGCAAACTCTCGAATTTTACATGGTTCCTACAAGGCAGCAGCACTGTGTGTCCACGTAAGTTCTAGTAAAAATGGTGTCGGGACAACAGAAAGCGTTTTTTGTTCTACAATTTGCGCAGTGAGGGTTCAACGTGACTTTCGTATTATGTATGGTGTGGGTTCTCCTACAGCGTTAGACGGTGGCATGAACAATTCCGAGAAACAGGTTGTTTGTGTAAAGGCAAATCGCCGGGCCGTCCCAAAGTTTCTGACGCAGACGTCGAATGCACCCGCCGTAGTTTCACGAGGAGTCCGCAGAAATCCGTTCGCCGTGCAGGTCGACAGCTCAACGTGCCCGTATGCCCGTCTGGCGTGTGTTGCGTCGACGTTTACACATGAAACCATACAAAATTCAGCCACCGTAAACTCTTTGTGAAGGTGACAAACAGCAACGGTTGGAGTCCTGTAATTTCGTTCTTGGCAAGATGGCGGATGGCAGTTATCTTCCTTGTTTAGTGTTTAGCGACGAGGCAACGATCCATTTAAGTGGAAAGAAGAACCGTCATATTATGAGAATATGGGGGACGGAAACAACCACATGACGCTGTGCAACATGAGAGGGACTCTCCAAAATTAAATGTGTTTTGTGGAGTTTCACGGGAGAAGGTGTACGGTCAGTTTGTCTTTGCCGATAACAATGTTACAGGAAGCACATATCTCAATATGCTTAACGTTTTTTCCCACAGTTGGATACTGATTCGAACGATTTCATTTGCCAATAAGATGGGACGCCGCCACACTGGCATCTGGAAGTGAGGGAATTTTTAATTCAAAGGATTATTGAACGAAGGATCGGTCGCACTGGACCAAATGATTCAGCCTTACATTACTGTCCTCCAAGGTCACTGGACCTGACTTTATGTGATTATTTATCGTATGGGTTTATAAGGGACTCTGTTTATGTGCCAACAACAACGAATGAACTGAGACGTCGCATAACAGCAGCTTTGGAAGCTTTAACTCAAGACATTCTCGCTGCAGTGCGGGAACAATTTGAATACCACATGGACATATGCCGTGCATCTCAAGGGGGGCATACTGAACACCTATGAAAAAAAACTTTTTGAGTTTCCCATTCATCAAGAAACAAAATTCATTGTATATATTTATCAGTTTCAGATATATAGACGTGCCAAATCGGCTGATTCTTTTTGATACACTCTGTATATAGCTTACGTACATGCGAACATTTATTAGAGAATTGTGTAAGGAATTGAAGTAAATTGCTCAAGAAATTTCCGAGATTTTTGCTAACCACATTTTCAGTATATATAGGGTCATAGACTACATATCTTTTTAGTATACTGGAAAAATTTGTGGTCTATGTCCCTCCAAAAGTGTGGTAGAGTATAGTATAAAATTTAGAAGTAAATCGGTCATAAACTTTTCGACTTTCTTGGTAACCACATTAAACAATGATTTGTCTTTATACAGAGTGATGCATATTAACTTTTTAAAAACAACACTAGTGATGTAGAAGATGCTGAGCCAAGTGATTTGATGTAAGACACATGAGCCCGCAAATGTCGGGAAATAGCCAGAAAGTGGATGACAAATGTTGAACATTTGACGTCACCAAATGACGTACCTCGCCACACGTTCCGCTGTTGGGCTTGTCGATCTATGGTCGCCAGTAGGGGGCAGCGCTGCCCGTGCCTCTGCTGGGATACTATTTCTTTGAACACCTTTTGAAAAAGTGATCTGTTGTAAAGGTAGAATTTACAAAATTATTGTCCTCCCTGTTACCAAATAAAAGCGGTTCTTATTTTCTCTTTCTTTCCTTCTGTCCCTACTTTTTTGTATATAGAATTTATTTAGCACAGAACAAGTATGTCATTTACTGGTAGCGACGCAGTTCAGAAGCTTATACTCATTTACTTGTGACGCAGTATGGTGGGTTTCTGTTGTACTGTACTTTGCAATAAACCATTGGAGACCACGAGGTCGGTAAATGAAGTAGAAAATCTTACCATAAGTCAATACATAATTACCTAACGTAATCCAGAATATTATACTGCTTGCCAGATGCCAGACTCGAGCCTTGAGATCCACGCGCTAAAGTCGCACACTTAGACAGGGAGCCACACGGACGTGAATACTTGACACAGTTTGAGATGATCTGGTGCGACTGACAGATAGGTTAAGCCGCTGCACATGTGCGAGGTACTTCATCTGGCGACGTCACATATTCAACATTTTCCAGCCCATTTCGGGTTATTTCCCGACATTTGCGGCCCCATTTGTCTTAAGTAAAATCACTTGCCTCTGCATCACCTGCGTCACCTCGGGGCTTTTTAAACGTTAAGATTCACTCTGTATAGTAGTATAGAAAAGATGGCGCGCCAGTGGGTATACAGAAACAAGCGCGTATTCGACTCCAATACTGTGCCGAGCATGCACAGCAATCGGTGAAAAACTTTCGGAAATTTAAGATTTTCAACAAATGAATATTTACATTTTTATTTATGTAGATGGCACCGCATACCATCACACTACATACTGTGTTCGTGTGGTAATGACGAACGCAATCGGGAAACGTTCAGTTATCCTCGGAGCCTCCAAGCAGGGACACTTCCATACTGTACGCGGAAACGACACTTGTCCGAACTCGGCTGAAACAACACACACTGTGCTTGACTTACTGCGCAGTGTGACGATGATAGTGTGACATCTGGCCGGCCAAAGTGGCCGAGCGGTTCTAGACGCTACAGTCTGGAACCGCGCGACCGCTACGGTCGCAGGTTCGAATCCTGCCTCGGACATGAATGTGTGTGATGTCCTTAGGTTAGTTAGGTTTAAGTAGTTCTAAGTTCTAGGGGACTGATGACCTCAGAAGTTAAGTCCCATAATGCTCAGAGCCATTTGAATCATTTTTGTGTGACATCTGACTGGTGCTTGAAACTCGTAAGGTTCTATCGATAAAGTCTGTCCTTTCCGGTTAATGCATAGATCGAGCATAAAAGTGGTGGAACAACGGACTGTTAATGAACTACTAGCACAGACACTGCATGATCTTTCAAAATATGGACGAGCTCGTGACTGTGTTGATTTGTTTTTATTTATTTATTTAACCTGATCTGATTAGGGCTATCAGGCCCTCTCTTAGATCAGCACAGGGTTTCACACAAAAAGAATATTTTTTTTCGTCATACTTACCTAGGAAATAATATTGTTAATATGGTAAACAGTATTAAAATGATCTGAGTGACAATGTGAGTAAATAATAGTGACTTTGAACTAATAAAGTAAATACATGCAGTACTTTTACTACTCCTAGTGTAGCCGCTAACCTGGATAACTGTAATAATAACAATAATAATGACAATAATAACATAAATGATAGTCAGATACACTCTAAGACAAAATAGCTACACATACGGAAGCATTATCCGAATTTGACAGAATAGGTAGACATTATATGCATGTACAGACAAACAAATGATTACAGTTTCAAAGAAATTGGCTGATTTATTCCAGAGTGTTCGACCACCTCTCGCCCTTATGCAAGTAGTTATTCGGCTGTGCACTGATCGCTAGCATTGTTGGATGTCCTCTGACGGATATCGTGCCAAATTATGTCCAACTGTCGTTGGAGCGTCAAACTCCCTAGCTGGTTGTAGGGCCCGGCCCATAACGTTCCAAACTTTGGCAGCTGGGGACAAATACGGCGTAGTGTTTGGTGAGCATGAATACAATCAGTTGAAACTCACGCCGTGTGTGGCCGTGCATTATCTTGCTAAAATATGAGGCCCAGGATGGCTTGCCATGAAGGGCAATAGCATAGATCGCAGAATATCGTCGACGTACCGCTGTGCTTTAAATCTGCCGCGGATGACAACCAAAGGGGTCCTATGATGAAAAGAAATGGCACCACAGACCATCACTCCTGGTTGTCGGGCCGTAAGACCAGATGCCATCTTCATATCGTTAAGGCTGACTGACTGATGACCTTCTTCAGTGCGGATGAACACGAATAGCCTGAACTCTTACGGGACTCGGTGGATTGTCTGCCGCGAGTTATGGATATAATGGCAGGGAGACTACGAATGTAGTGTGTGGGCTATAAGTTGAGAATGTGGGTCTCACGGGGAGCGTGCCGGCGATTAATCCCTGCAGTCGCACTATCCTCTGTGCTCTCGGTGGCTCAGATGGATAGAGCGTCTGCCATGTAAGCAGGATATCCCGGGTTCGAGTCCCGGTCAGGACCACATTTTCGACTGTCCCCGTTGGTGTATATCAACGCCTGTCAGCAGCTAATGGTATTGATTTAATTGTAATTTCATTCTAGAGAGCTGCACGGTCACCAATGGCATCTGTTCTTTCGGACATGTCCGAAAGAGCAGATGCCATCTTCATACTCACAAACTATCAATTGGATCGTTTTACCAGACCCCCGACTCAGAATATATGGTTGCTGAACAGTTCAAAGAAAACTTGAGTCTCATTTCAAATAGGTACCCCACTCACATAATTATTGTCGGCGGTGACTTTAATCTACCCTCGACATGCTGGAAAAATTATACGTTTAAAGCCGGCGGCAGGCATAAGGCGTCATCCGAAATTGAACTGAATGCTATCTCAGAAAATTATTTTGAACAATTAGTTCATGAGCCCACTCGAAGCGTAAATGGTTGCGAAAGCATACTTGACCTCTTAGCAACAAATAATCATGGACAATACAGGGATTAGTGACCACAAGGCAGCTGCTGATAGGCTGAATACCGTAACACCTACAACCATAAAAAAGAAACGCAAAGTAAACATATTTAAAGAAGCTGATAAAAATGATCAAAACGGCTTTTTAAGAGACAGTCTACACTGCTTCCCACCTGATCACGTAAGCTTAGAGAAGATGTGGAATGATTTTAAAGCGATAGTATCGACGGCAATTGAGAGATATATACCACATAAATTAATAAGTGGTGATACTGATCCCCCATGATACACAAAACGGTACACAAAACGGGTCAGATCGCTGTTGCAGAAGCAACGAAAAAAGCATGCCAAATTTAAAAGAACACGACATTCCCAAGATTGGCAAAGTTTGGCAGAAGTTTGAGATATAGCGCGTACTTCAGTGTGACATGCTTTTAATAATTTCCACAACGAATCTCTGCCTCAAAATCTGGCAGAAAACCCAAAGAGATTCTGGTCATACGCAAAGCACACCATTGGCAAGACGCAATCAATACTTTCACTGCGCAATAACAACGGTGAAGTCACTAATGACAGTACCACTAAAGCAGAGTTATTAAACATGGTTTTCCGAAACTCCATCATCAAAGAAGACGAAGTAAATATTCCTGAATTCAAATCAAGAACAACTACCAAGATGAGAACCAAGGAAGTAGATATTATCGTTGCAGCAAAGCAGCTTAAATCACTTAATAAAGGCAAAGCCTCCGATCCAGATTGTATACCAGTCTGGTTCCTTTCAGAGTATGCTGATACAGTAACTCCATATTTAGCAATTATATACAAGCTCTCGGTCACAGAAAGTTCCGTACCTAAAGAATGAAAAATTGCTCTGGTCACACCAATACCCAAAAAGGGAAATAGGAGTAATCCGCTGAATTAAAGGCACATACCACTAACGTCGATTTGCAGCAGGGTTTTGGAACATATACTGTGTTCGATTACTATGAAATACCTCAAAGAAAACGATTTATTGACACCTAGTAAGCACGTATTCAGAAAATATCGTTCTTGTGAAACGCAACTAGCTCTTTATACTCACGAAGTAATGAGTGCGATCGACAGGGAATGTCAAATTGATTCCATATTTTTAGATTTCCAAAAAGGTTTTCGACGCAGTTCCTCAAAAGCGCCTTGTAACCAAAATGCGTGCCTATGGAATATAGCCTCAGCTGTGCATCTGGATTCGTGATTTCGTGTCAGAAAGGTCACAGCTCGTAGTAATAGACGGAAAGTCATGGAGTAAAACGGAATAAATATCCGGCATTACCCAAGGAAGTGTATAGGCCCTCTATTGTTCCTGATCTATATTAATGACACAGGAGACGATCTGAATAGCCCTACTAGATTGTTTGCAGGTGATGCTGTCACTTACCGCCTTGTAAAGTAATTAGATGGTACGAGAAGTGCCAGTTGACCCTGAATAAAGAAAAGTGTGAAGTTATTCACACGAATAGTAAAACAAACCGGCTAAATTTCGATTACGCGAAAAGTCACACAAATCTTAAGGCTAAAATACAATTACAAATAATCTAAACTGAAACGATCACATAGATAATGATGCGGGTTGAGCAAACCAAAGATTGCGATTCATTGGCAGGACACTTAGAAGGTGCAACAAACTGCTTACACCACGCGTGTCCGCCCTATTCTGGAGAATTACTGTGCGGTGTATGATGACATCGAAAAAGTTCAAAGAAGTGCGGCTCGTTTTGTACTGTCGCGGAAATAGGGGGGGAGGGGGGGGGGAGAGAGTGCCACAGACATGATACGTGAATTGGAGCGGCAATCATTAAAACAAAGGCGTTTTTCTTTGCGACGGGATCTTCTCATGAAATTTCGATCACCAGTTTTCTCCTCCGATTGCGAAAACATTCTGTTGGCACCCACCTACACAAGGAGAGATTATCGTCACGATAAAATAAGAGAAATAAGAGCTCGCACAGACAAATCTAAGTGCTCGTTTTTCCCCGTTCGAGAGTGGAACGGTAGAGAAGAGAGACAGCTTTAAGGTGGTTTAATGAACCCTCAGCCCCGTACTTTATTGTGAATAGCGGGGTAATCACCTAGACATAGACGTAGAGAACAGAAATGCTAGCCGTACCCTCCTTTGGCGAGAGGTGGTAACATATAATGCACCCAAGAACATTGTCAAACATGGTAGTTTTAGTGGTGCAAGTATTCTGGTGTTGGGTTGCATAATGTTGGATGGGCGCACTGACCGCCAAATTACTCACTGGTCAACGTTATTGTGACATTTCCCTCCTTCACTATCAGATTCTTTTTTCTGGGGGTACATTCTCCCCCTGACTTCATTTTTATGGATGACAATGTAGGACGGCATCGAACAATGCAGTTGAAGTAGCTCTTGGAACGAGCGTATATTCAGTGAATTGACTGGCCTTCCCGTTCCTCCGTCTTAACCCTTCCAGCCCAAATTTTATATTTCTCTAGAAAATAAATTTAAAACATTATTTTTGACGTATGAATTTCTCTAGAAGCACATTACAAGCGATTTCAGATTTTTTTTTTAACTAGCGCAGTTTTTTATGTACTCATTATGCGGTTGGTGCTGCCATCTAGTGATGTAGTTTACACACTAGAACACAATGGTGCTTTGTGGAACTAGTGAGTTTTCGTGGATATTACGGAAACAGCGAAAACCTGTAACGGGTCCAAATGGTCCCACTGGGCTGGAAAGTGTTAAATGCCATCGAGAATGTGTGGGATGTATTGAGGAGACGTTTTGCGGCTCGTCCACATCCACCGACGACCTTCGAAGCAGCTGCCAACCGTGCCGGTGCAAGAATGGGACGAACTACCACAGACAATACCAACCAACCTTGTAGTCAGTATGGGAGCACGTTTCAGAGCATGCATTTCAGTTCGTGGGGATCACAAAACTTATTAAGAACGGTATCCCGCTGTTTACAATGTCTAGAGAACCATCGCGAATCGCGGTGGCTTCATTCACAAAACAGTTGAATGCAGAAAACTGAGAATGTTAGTAACTCGTAGAAAAACAAATGAAACTCTGTATTTAAAAGATGGCAGTACGGTGATGTGTGACGTAAACAGTGAACTGAAAGTGAACTGTAAGATGTCCCCACCTCGTCGCCAGATGAGAAACAGCAGTTTGCTTAGATGCAATGAATTAGAAGTTGCCTGTAAGTACCTTTCCATTTCATAAAAAAACCCGTTAAGAAACTGTTTTTAAATCTATAACCTAGATATGAAACCATAACCTATGTGTAAAAATGGACAAATCTTGTAATATTTCAGGACACCCACTGAAGATGCCTTGTAAAAAAGGCGAAACGCATCTGGGTACATAAATAAAAATAAAAATTTCGATGTGCAACATGCAAAAAAGGCGTTTTCTTTGAAACAACTGCAATTATAATTATTGTTTGAATAAAAGTGTCATTACATATTTCTTTCAGTTACTTTCGTTGTACTGCACTGTACTGTACTCTAACACTTCTTTCTATGTATGGTCAAAGTTTCATCGAGCTTTGTTATTTGGCAGTGCCATATCGTGCGAAAGCCACTTTCGTCCTTAATTTTTGTAAACAAGTGTATTACTGGCTTATGGGAAATATAGGTGAATAATGAGAGTGACTAAAATATTCCTACAGTTAAAAGTATAATGCTTGAAAATCACAGGTCTGCTCATCTTTGGTCGATCCATGTTGTTATGTGATCTTCATTGACAAGTACAAATTCCAGCAGTAAAGCTTTTCGACGTACTTGTTTCTCCATTGTGGATCTGATCAAACTCTCATTTCCGCACGTTCTCTGGTGATCAATATGAAGGTCTTTAAACACTTCTCAGTCTGTGTGTCTGCCTGCCTTTCTCTATCACTCTCTCTCAGTCAGCTGTCGAAGAACGGCAAGAGACGACAGTGAAATGAGCGGTGGCAGCGTCATCTGAGCTGAACGGTTCGCGTCAGGCGGTGTCGAATTGCAGGCGCCAGCGTTCCCAGGTCTGGGGCGATGATGGAACTTTAGCAGCTACCAGCATCCTAAATGTACTGCAGATGGGTCGATCAATAGAAAGCTTTCAGTTGGAGGCTACTCTTATCGTGAGTGTGACTGACGGTGAACAAGATGGACCAACGCCATCGAGCAGATAACTTGGTGTTGGAGGGCTGCTGAGAGTGAGTAAACAGACGGGTGATGGCCTACTAAAAGGCTGCCGGTGGATATGAAATGAGAGTGCGAAAGCAAATGCCAGTTTATTACGAATCACTTCCAAGTTCTGTTGCCATTCTCATGCTGCATGTGGTTCGAAAGTGAACTTGTATGTAAAAATTTTAAAGTTATTAGTGATTTGACTACGTATTATCGCAACCTTGTGCCGCATCCATCTAAAAAGATATTTTAATCTGTATTTCAACGAAAACAAAAAAACTGTAAAGTATAACTTTTTCTGAGACCAATAAAGAACACGATATAGTGAAAAAACATTTAATGGATTGTTCCTGAAATCATAGAGAGAAAACGTCCGGTGCCTGAGCGTAGATATGTCATGAGTGAATTAAAATCTCACATGCAAAATCAAAAATGTATATACGATTTATGATTTTCCTGAACGTCCTAATACTGCATTTGGAGACAATATAATGAAAATCTCGAGAAGAGATGATAACCATTTCAAACTCTTATTTCCTTTTTTTCGAAGTATTGCCGAAAACGCAGTAGGAAATCGTGAAATGCAACTTGACGGATACTAGGAGTGGTTAAACTCAGAGAATTCTAGCTAATTAATTGGTACACTGTTTTTGACTGCATTTATAGCGTTTTGTACGAATTGATTTCTTTCTGTTTGTCGCCTTTATACAGACATATTGAGAGTCATGTTTGAGAGTTTGAAAAAATCAGCCAACCTGTTGCAAATAAAAGTTTAGTGGAACACTTGACCGAGGTTTCGATAGTCACAAAATTATTTTCTGCAGAAGGTGTAAAGAACCTTGTTACATCGCAAGCTGATGAAATACATTGAATAAATCCAAACAGCTCTTGTATCAGACATTTCATCTTAAGAACGAAAATCACAAGCCTTAGCTTAAGAATGTAGCAACATAGAATTTCAGGCGTGAAGATTACTATACTTCGCAATTAGTCTTCACACCTGAAATGCAATGTTACTACACTCTTAAGCTATGGATTGTATTTTTTTTGTTCTTAAGGCGAATGTCTCACATGACAAGAGCCGTTTGGCTTTATTCAGTGTACCTTATCAGCACGTCATGTAACAAGCTCCCTTCACCTTCTGAAGAAGATAATTATAATTATCGAAATCTAGACCAAGTACCCCAATGTACCGTAATTTTCAACTGGCTGGCTGACATTTTCAACCCCTCAAGTTTACTGTCGTACAGTTGCTGAAATGTAGTCATGTGTAAGACGTTAAAATATTGAGAATTCGTGCATGTCTAGCAAAGTGAGCTTTATTAGAATACGGAACCGTGCGACTGCTACGGTCGCAGGTTCGAATCCAGCCTCGGGCATAGATGTGTGTGATGTCCTTAGGTTAGTTAGGTTTAAGTAGTTCTAAGTTCTAGGGGACTAATGACCACAGCAGTTGAGTCCCATAGTGCTCAGAGCTATTTTTTTTATTAGAATAATTTGATTAACGATTTTGATTACACAGATAAAAACCTTAATAAAAATTTCCTGAGACTTACGTTTTTGATCTGGAGTAAAGTTGTAAAACATCTACTGCCGAGAAGAGATTATGATGAACTGCAGATAGAAGACCTTCGGACTTACCACCTACGAGCGAGGGAGAGCTATTAAAGAGGAAGATGTAGTTCCTCTAGCAATTTTGTGAGCGTAGCTGTGAGTGTGAGCGTACTATTCACTTTGACAACTCACTTGTGCTAACAAGGCAATCTATACTATTTCTGAAGAATTTCTGCGAAGCCACAGGGACGTCATTGAGCCGGAGTGTCGCTGAAGCTAATCTGGAATTCTCAGCCTAACAAGTAGTCGACGCAATATTAAGACGCATACACTCCTTCCTCCGATACAGTCGCGAGAAATCCGTCGCAGTGTATGTTGGTTCTAGATACCTAAGTCAGACAAACAGCTATGGAAAATGATTTTCTTTTTCAGCACGTACATGTTACATCAGGGGTTACAGACTGGTCCACTTCTTTAGTCTCTAGTAGAAAATAAAGGGGACAGAGTCCTATGACAATGAGAGAAAACACCGACAGTTGTCCCACAAAAAGACAAAGACGTCACGCCACTTTTGCACCTGCGTAGGTATGAGGAGGAGAGAGCGGATAGGTGGAAACAATACACTGAAAGCGTCTATGAGGGGAAATATTTTTCTAATGTGATAGAAGAAGAAACAGGAGTCGATTTAGAAGAGAT
This sequence comes from Schistocerca nitens, assembly GCF_023898315.1. NCBI lineage: Eukaryota > Metazoa > Arthropoda > Insecta > Orthoptera > Acrididae > Schistocerca > Schistocerca nitens. The sequence continues at coordinate 1,067,699,628 of NC_064614.1, read as the reverse complement.
AAGGGATCTGGTATTTGAATCAGAATTTAAAAGAGCTTTGGAGGACTTAAGATCAAATAAAGCAGAGGGGATAGCTAACATTCCATCAGAATTTCTAAAATCATTGGGGAAAGTGGCAACAAAACGACTATTCACGTTGATGTCTATAATGTATGAGCGTGGCGACATACCATCTGACTTTCGGAGAAACGTCATCCACACAATTTCGAAGACGGCAAGAGCTGAAAAGTGCGAGAATTATCGCACAATCAGCTTAACAGCTCATGCATCCAATTTACTTACAAGAATAATATACAGAAGAATGGAAAACAAAATTGATGTTGCGCTAGATGACGATCAGTTTGGCTTTAGGAAAGGTAAAGGCACGAGAGAGGCAATTCTGATGTTGCAGTTAATAACGGAAGCAAGACTAAAGAAAAATCCAAGACACGTTCACAGGATTTGTCGACCTGGAAAAAGCGTTCGACAATGTAAAATGGTGCAAGATGTTCGAAATTCTGAAAAAAGTAGGGGGTCATATATAATATGTACAACAGCCAAGAGGGAATAATAAGAGTGGACGACCAAGAACGAAGTGCTAGTATTAAAAAAGGTGTAAGACAAGGATGTAGCCTTTCGCCCCTACTGTTCAATCTGTACATCGAGGAAGCAATGATGGAAATGAAAGAATGATATACAGGATATAAAATCCTGCCTGAGGCCTGCGATCATTTTTATGTTAGTAATTGGCAACCAATGCTGTACAATCACAATGAAGACATGAGATGTTCAACTGACTCTTTTATCAGAACATGTTACGCGTTTCGGGATTACACCCATCATCAGACATCACAAACTTCAACTCCTTCCTAACCAACCAGGCGTACAGCCTTGACAACTCGAGGAGAGTTGCCTGATTCCCCTATATGATGTATGAACCTAAGACTTTCATCTTGGAACACACCTAAATATCTCGTTACTACATCACTTCTAATGATTAAATCAGTTAATGTTATTGTAGTAGGCCTATATCTTATCAGGTACAGTACTTAGTTATATCGGGAACTAGTGATATTTTGTCACGTCGCCACAGTTCAAGTTCATGGAGCGCAGTATTACATTTGATTTCTACTTCTCGAATCACCTCTTACGACGAAGAACATTTCATCGGCAGATCCTTCCAGTCTGCTTATATTACTGCTGTCATGTGACCTCTATAGTACATCCCAAAACTCCGGGACTCACTTTGATCCATGTGGATAGCCTTTCAAGATGAGCTTCGTCATTTCCTTTCATGGAGACATTAAAGATACTTGTGTCCTGCTGTGCACCGCGCCTCTGGACACTGCAAATCCCTAATACGACCAACGAAAGACGGCCACCATACGTTATCGAAAATGCAAATGACCATCATCTCTATATCGTAAGTGTAATGAGTAGCTGTCACGAGCAACAACGCGTTATTTATTGCTTCTCTTGTTCTCTTGCCGCTTTTATCTTTTAATCTTCTGCATAATAGTTTTTCTAATGTGTTATGCAGATGATTCAGGTGGCAAATAAGTCCATAAATTGGGATACCAGCTATCCTGCCGTTGCGCTTTGCTGGTACTCTTCTTTTGCTTAGAAGCGTTTTGATGAACACGGCATAACAGATTATAGTAAAAATACTCAGAGGTTTTCTCTTCGGTTTTAGTATTTGGCCATGATCATATTCCGTTAAGACCATTTCTTTGGTGTCCAGCACTGGTACCTCCCCTTGTTATTTTCCAATAATTTGGCTATTGTCTTTGCAAGGTGCTATAAAGATCAAACACTGCAGGAAAGAAGAATACTAGCGTGGCACTTGTTACAGAGAAATTCGACATAGTATGTACGGAGTATTGCAAAGAACCTGTTGCAAGAAATGGCATTGTAAGCCAAATGAATTAACGATAGTTGTTGAGGAATTTGGTAATGAAGAGAACTCTTGGGGATAAAAATGTTGGACTAGATCAAGACTTGAACACGGCAAACAGATGAAAACGGATGTAGGTTTCAGCAGTTATGTGGAGATGAAGAGGCCTGCGAAGGATAGTGTATTCTGGTGAGCCGCATCAAGCCAATTTTCCGAATGGAGGTCACAACAAGAACAAGACCAACAAAACAACAACAGCTACAAAAACATACATACATCACATATCGATCATTGAAACTCAGCTTGTACTTTTCTCAAATGTCATGCAGAAAGCCACGGATCAAGGCGGTCAGGAACATGCAGTATTCTGCGATTTCCGAAAAGTATTTGACTGGGTACCATATCGAAGCCTTTTATGAAAAGTACGATGGCATGGGACATCAAATGCAATTTGTAATTGAATTGAGGACTTTTTGGTAGGGAGGGCGCGTATGTTATCGCTCATGGAGATGTTTCAAATGGCTCTGAGCACTATGGGACTTAACATCTGAGGTCATCAGTCCCCTAGAACTTAGAACTACTTAAACCTAACTAACCTAAGGACATCACACACATCCATGCCCGAGGCAGGATTCGAACCTGCGGCCGTAGCTGCCGCGCGGTTCCAGACTGAAGCGCCTAGAACCGCTCGGCCACCGACGCGCATGGAGAGTTGTCGAGAGATATAGAAGTAGCTTCGGGTGTTTATCAGAGAAGTGTGTTGTGATCCTTGTTGTTCAAGTTGTATGTTAATAACCTTGCGGACAATATTAATAGTAGCCCCAGATCTTTCGCTCATGATGCAGTTCTCTGTAATGAAGTAATGTATAAAAAACGGTGTGAAGATTGGAAACTTGCTTTAAATGCTCAGAAATGTCCACTACACAAACGAAAAAACGTAATGTCCTATAGTTATAATATCATCGAGTCACGGCTGGAATCGCTCAACTCATACAAACACCTGGGTGTAACACATGTAGGGATAACTTAGGCTTGACTGTAGGTTAAACAGGTAGCAGACGTCGTCTTACTCGTAAAACACTAATCAGTCTACAAAGGACATTGTTTGCAGATCACTCGTGCTATCCATCCTAGAATACTGCTATGGTGTGCAGGACCAATGCAAACAGAACTAGCAGGGTATATTGAACGTGTACTGAGAAAGGCAGCACGGATGGTCACGGGTTTGTTTTATTCGTGGGAGAGTGTCACGAAGATGCTGAAGGAACTGAACTGGCTTGAAGCTGGAGGCAAACTATCTCGCTAAATCCTGCTTACGGAATCTCAAGAACCGGCTTTTAATGATGACTCCAGGAAATTACTACAATCCCCTAAGTATCTCCCTCTTAGGGACCTTGAGGACATGATTAGATCAATTACATGGTACAAAGAACCATTTAAACATACTTACCCATACATATTTATGCATACTTCCAACGCTCCACATGTGACAGGAAAGGGACGAGACCCTAATAACTGATACAATGGGCAGTAGCCTCAACCATGAACTTCAGAGTGGTGTGCAGAGTAGGGACGTGGATGTAGAAATAACCGAATATTAATAAAAATGAATCAGGACCGTCATAAAATAAAATTTTGCGTTCACTGCCTTCATTCCATTTTCTTACGTTTTCATGTGAGTTTTTTCGCGTTTCGCTCTGGTTGTTTCATCGCTGAAGTATGTGCACCGTGTCTGCACTGTGTTAACTTTTTTAAGCGGAACGGTGAGAGTGACTGTAATTTGTCTATATTTTGTCAGAATAAACTAATCCAAAAAAAGTTTATCAGTATGGCGTCTGCGATTGCAGAACAGCAATATTGCTGATACCGAAGTTTTATTGGTTCGAAAATCCACCCTGAGAGTCATAAAACGTAAAATTAAATTCAGCAGAAACTTAATAGTTTATGGCTATAAGTACTTCGATACGTTGACTAATAATCATGAAAGTAATGCTTGTGACGATTCACAATTTTGATGTAATTATGCAAGGGATAAGCTTAATAGAATGATGTAGAGGTCGTGCCTAAAGAGATACGAAAAGTTGCTTTGGAACTTGAGGAGCGAGAGGTTCTGGGCAAATGTAGACTGTCATGGGATAGACGTACACAACGGAAATGAAGAAGATAAAGGAAGGTTACACTCCTAATAGTGTTCAGCAGTTACGTGATGTTGATGAAGATAATTGAGAACCATTCAGACAAATACGTTGGATTCCATGTGGTAAAATCTACAATTTAGGCATACACCTCGAACACCTGCTATGATTTTTGACAAAGGAAAATACACAGAAGTTGCTCTATAATCTGTGACGTATATTATTACAGGTAATATTGCAGTGTCAGTTCTATGAGACTAAACATTGTATCATAAATGTGTTGAATTCATTTTTTTCTTGTGGACCTATGATCGACTGCTTCAAATCTCAATTTCCATGAAATAAAAGTTGGTTCTAACGTTACATAGCAGACACTTTCGTCTACGTGATAAAATTGGTTGAATTACCAAACTGTTTTCACAAGTCTTCTTTCTTACCTTCTTTCAAAAATGGTTCAAAACGCTCTGAGCACTATGGGGTTTAACATCTAAGGTCATCAGTCCCCTAGAACTTAGAACTACTTAAACCTAACTACCCTAAGGACATCACACACATCCATGCCCGAGGTAGGATTCGAACCTGCGACCGTAGCAGTCGCGCGGTTCCGGACTGAAGCGCCTAGAACCGCTCGGTCACCTTTCTTTCTGTGATATAATTTTTCACAGTTTATTTCCTATTTAGAAATTATTCTGAAAATTACTATGATTTATTGAAAGTCAGAAGCACCTACTCGCAGTGTCATAGGTTTTGTGGGTGGTAGTTTCCATGAACTAATCACAAGGAACCTAACGCAAGTGCATTGCTCAACTCCTTTCTGATACTTTCTTTAAAAAGCGTTTTAAAGCAATGGAGGTATTTCGGTCGATGCTAACTAAAGAAAACCTGGACCAATTTCGTAATACTTTTCATTGGCAAAATCTGATTACAGACTTACATGACATTTTTGATACTTATGTCAAACTCATGCAACGTAGTAAATAGAATACGTGGTTCAAAAATCATAAAAGGAGTACGTTACTCTTGGAAAAACGCTGGAGACACGGTAAGATTCCAGCTAGATTACATGATAAGACATAAATTTTTAAATCAGATATTGGGTTGTAATGCACACACAGCACCAGAGACAGATGTAGTTCACGTTTTGGTAGTGATAATGTGTGGACAGCATTTTAAGGTATGCATGCTCGTCTGGAAGAATCAGTGTGGCAAGAAATGCGATACTGAAGTATTCAGAAATTATGAGATGCATTTAAAGTTCTCTAAAGTTGTTGATAGTGCGAAATTAATACAAAAGAAAGTTCAGCTGAACAGGAACCTCTAAAAAAGTGCAGTCACTGAAGATGGACAGCCAAAACCAGGTAGGCCAATGAGGTTTTCTCGATGAGTCCTTTGCGAGGCACTTAACAATGAATTGCAGAGTAGATGAAGAAGAAGGTAACTGTGAAGAGACCTTGGTTAACGGTGGAAATATCTCAGTTAATCCATGTAAAAAGAAAGTAAAATATTGTTCAATAAAGCAGCGATGTAACTCACATATAAATGAAATAAATTCGAAGTGCATTGAGGTCAAGGTGAAGTAGCTGTAGGAAAAATGTGAAGAAATCGAAAAGGAAATCTCCGTAGGAAAGACTGATTCAGTGTATACAAAAGCCCAAACAGCTTTCGGTGAAATTAAAACCAAGGGTGACAACATTAAAAGTGTGATAGGAATTGCACTGTTAACCTCTACGTGGGGACGAGCAGTCTGATAAGGTGACGGGAGAAGAAATGGGAGCTGATATGGAAAACGTAGTGGGGTCCAGTATTAGAGTGAGAGTTTAACAGCGCTTTGGAAGATTGCCTTTAAAGTAAGTGGAAAGGGATAGATGATTCCTCCGTAATTTCTAAAATCATTGAGGGAAGTGGCAATCAAATTGTACAAGTTGGTGTGTAGAATCTTTGTGACGGGATACGTGCTATCGCATCTTCGGCAAAATATCGTTCACACGATTCCAAAGATAGCAAGGACAGACAAGTGTGAGAACTACTGCACGATCAGCGTAAGAGCTCGTGTATGAAAGTTGTTCACAAGACTAATATACAGAAAAATGGACAAGAACACTGAGGAACTGCTATATGATGAACCAGTTTGGCTTTCGGTTCTGATGTTGCTCTTGATAATGGAAGCAAGAGGTAAGAAAAATCAAGAGACTTCCATATGTTTTGTAGGTCTCGAAAAATTGTGAAATGATGAAATACGTTCGAAGTGAAGTATGTTCGAAACTGTGAAAAAAAATGCGTGTATCTTATAGGACTATAGAGTAACATACGATATATAAAAGGACGAAGAGGGAACAATAAAAATGGAAGACTATGAACGATGTGCTCAGTTGAAAATGGGTGAAGACAGGGATGTATCATTTTGCCCCTACTGTTCAATATATACATGGAAGATGAAATCACGAAAATAAAGGAAAGTTTCAAAAGTATGTTTAAAATTAAGGGTGGAAGAACAGCAAAGATAAGATTCGCTGATGACATTGCTATCCGTAGTGAAAGTAAAGAAGAATAACAAAACATTTTGAGTGGAATGAACAGTTTAATGAGTAGTGTAACAAATAAGGTAGTGATAAACAAAAGATTGATCATTATGATTTAGGTGAAGTTAAGAAATTTTGCTACCTTGGAAGCAAAAGAGTACATTACAGACGAAGCAAAGAGGACACAAAAACAGACTAGCACGGGGAAAGAGGGCATTCCTGATCAAAAGAAGTTTACTGTTATGAAACATCGGCCATAATTTGAGAAAGAAATAAGCGTTTGGGGTGTGGTGCTACAGAAGACTTTTCAAAATTAGATGGACTGTGAGATGAGGAGTTAGGAGGTTCCCTGTAGAAACGGCAATGAACGGATCATATGGAAAACACTAACGACAAGAAGGGGCAGGCTGACAGAAGATTTGTTAAACGATCAGGTAATAGCTTTCGTGGTATTAGTGTGGAAGACAGAGATTGGAATAAACCCAACAAATTAATGAGGGCTTAGCGTTCAAGTGCTACTCTGAAACGAAGAGGTCGGCACAAGAGGATAATTTGTGTCGGGGCGCATCAAACTAGTGAAGAGGATGAAGACTTATCTTTTAGTCAACTGATAGTTTTACCTCAGTGATTTCATTCTTGTAATACCCGAGAGTAGACTGAAGTTTAACAAACTACTCAGGAAGAATCAGTACGCAAAGAAGTGGGATGCGGAACTACTAAGGAATGAAGACATTCACTTGAAGTTCTCTGAGGCTATCGATACTGTGATAGGGAATCTCTCAGCAGGCAGTTCAGCTGAAGAAGGAAGGACATATCTAAAAAGGGCAACCACATATGTTGGAAGGAAAAACATGGGTATTAGGAAGGTAACTGCAAAGAAACCACGGGTAACAAAAGAAATTGGTCAGTTGACCAACGAAAGAGGGGAGTACAAAAATGTTTAGGGAAATTCAGGAATACAGACATACAAGTCTCCTTGAAGCGACATAAATTCGAAGCAAAAATGCTCCACGAAAAGTGTGATGAAGCGAAAAAGAAAGTGATTGTCGGAATGACTGTCTAGTATACAGAAAAGTCAAAACAACCTTCACTAAAATGAAGAGCAAGGACGGTACCAGAGTGCTTTGGGAATTCCAGTGTTAAATGCAGAGGAGAAGGAATATAGGGGGGAAGAGTACACTGAACGCTCGTTCGAGGGGGAAGAGTTAACCGATGACGTGATAGAAAGAAGAAACAGGAGTCGACAGGAAAGAGATAGGCGATCCACTATTACAATTTAAGAAAGCTGTGGACCTCATGTAGGGGAGAGGTGATCGATTGTATCGGAAATAATTAATAGCATTGAAAAAGTTTAATTAAAATAATCGATGTACGATCCCTCATCAGGATAACACCCGCAGCGAAGTAGCGCCTCAGGGAAATCAAAGACGGTTCCTTGCGACTAGTTTTATTTCAAAATTCTACTATAGAAACAATGCGCGGGTATTGTTAGTTCTCTTGTCCTGTTTTCTGTAACTGGCATTTCCGTGTTACGTGCTACGGAACGGATCAGGGTTCTTATGTTAAACTGCAAGAAAAGTATAGTTGGTTTACACGGGACAGACTTACGTTGAAACGTACTGAGGTCTAGGTAGATCTTTGCCGTACGGTCACGGACTAAGAATATCTGAAGTATTGTGTATGCAGGAAAAAGTAACGCTCAGTATTAAACTCTATTACGTGCCGAATAACCGATAACAGGGATTGCGGACTATACGAAGAGACTTTAAACTGAATATAAGGACGGACTTTGACACGTAGCTTTGTGAAAGTAAAAGCGTACGATGTTTGAATGACCGAGTCGAAGTATAGTAATGGACCATAGTCCTTGCCATAATATCTTGGAGCGACGAACTATAAAAATCACCGACATTTTAGTTGCCGTAATTGCTGAGAGTAACTGAAGGATCAACCCGCCTTTCCTCTATATACAAAACGCAACCATTCATGATCATTTAATTGTTATTAAATGTTTGTAAAGAACTAAAGTGATTTCCACAACAGCGTGCGTATTAATCAACGATAATCATAGGCCAGCTGCAAAGTGTGTCTCAGGATGTCGGAAGGTTCGATTATGAAATATTACGAAGAGTAAATTGTGACTTAAGAGCTATTTAACATTTCATTTCCAATCGGACAGAAATAATACAAAATCAGAAACAGTGAGGATAAGCAGTAACGTCTTAAATAGGAAGTTGAAATAATAACGAACATCCAAATACGTTATTAACTATCCTGTCTTTGGTAGCGCAGCAACAAATGAAGGATGATCGTCTGCGCAAAAGGTCAACATTAATCATTCTTATGAAAACCCGAAATGTAATCGCCGTTACAGTGAATATGTTTGTGGCTACTCCATGTAATGCGTAGATATAACGAAAAGTCGGGCATATACAGCAGATAACAACATCAGTATCTTACGTTAGAGAAGTCGACGACAGCAGCTCGACGGAGGGCGGCTACACATTCCAGCGGAATTTCCAAAATCATTTGGGAAATTGGCAAAAAAGTGACTGTTCAGGTTGGTGTGTAGAATGTGTGAGACTGGCGATATATTCGGAAAAACATCGTGCAAGGTTATTGCACAATCAACTTAACAGCTCATGCATCCAAGTTGATGACAAGAATAATACACAGAAGACTGGAAAGGAAAATTGAGGATGTGCTGGATGGTGATCAATTTGGCTTTAGGGAAGGTAAAAGCATCCGAGAGGAAGTTATGACGTTGTGGTTGATAACGGAAGTAAGACTGACAAAAACCGAGACAGGTTCATAGGAGTTGACGACCTGTAAAAAGCGTTAGACGCTGTAAAACGGTGCAAGTTGAAAAATATAGGTGTAAACTCGGTGGAAAGATGGGTATTACACAACATGTGCAAGAACCAAGAGGAAGCAATAACACTGAAAAACCTAGAACGAAGTGTTCGGGCCGGCCGCTGTGGCCGAGAGCCTCTAGGCGCTTCAGTCCAGAACCGCGCTGCTGCTACGGTGGCAGGTTCGAATCCTGCCTCGGGCATGGATGTTTGTGATGTCCTTAGGTTGAAGTAGTTCTAAGTCTAGAGGGCTGAGGGCGTCAGATGTTAAGTCCCATAGTGCTTAGAGCCATTTGAACCATTTGAAGTGTTCGGACTAAGAACCGTATAGGATAGGACAGCGATTTAATCTTTCGCATCAAAGAAGCAATGACGAAAATAATATACAGGTTGAAGAGAGGGACTAAAATTCAGGATTAAAGGATATCAGTGTCAAGACTCGCTGATAAAATTGCTATCCTCATTGAAAGTTAAGAAGAATTAGTGGTTTTGCCCATTGCAATAAACAGTCTAATGAGTACAGAATTTGGACTGAGAGTAAACCAAGAAACAATGTAACGAGAAGTAGCAGAAATGATAACAACAAGAAAGTTAACTTAAGAATTGGGAATGACGAAGTGACGATGCAAAGGAATTGTACTACTTAGGTAGCAAATTAACGCATGATGGACGGAGCAAGGAGGACATCAAAAGACGACTGGCACTGTCAAAATGGGCATTTCCGGGCAAGAGGAATCTACTAGCATAAAGTACAGGGCTTAATTTGGGGAAGAAGTTTCTGGGAATGTACATTTTGGGGAGAGCATCGCGTGGTAGTGAAACATGGACTGTGGGAAAACCAGAACATAAGATGGTTCAAATGGATCTGAGCAATACGGTTCTTAACATCTGAGGTCATCAGTCCCCTAGAACCTAGAACTACTTAAGCGTAACTAACCTAAGGACATCACACACATCCATGCCCGAGGCAGGATTCGAACCTGCGACCGTAGCGGTCGCGTAGTTCCAGCCTGAAGCGCCGAGAACCGCTCGGCTACTCCGGCCGGCTAGATCATAAGAGAATGGAAGCATTTGGGAATGGCCCTACAGAAGAATGTTGAAAATTAGGTGGACTGATAACGAATGAGGTGGTTCTCCGCAGAATCGGCGAAGAAAGGAATATATGGAAAACAATGGGAAGGAGGAAAAACGGGATTGAAGGACACGTATTAAGGCTTCAGAGAATAATCTACGTGGTACTGGGGAGAGCTGTAGAGAGTAAAAAGTGTAGGAGGAGACAGAGATTGGAATACATCCAGAAAATAATTGTGGACGTAGGATGAAGTGCTATTCTGAGATGAGGAGGTTGGTAGAGGAAAGGAATTCGTGTCGGGCTACATGAAACTAGTCAGAGGACTGATGAGGGTATAAATTTTCTGCAGCAAACGAACTGAGAAGAAAGATCTTGTACTCGCTGTGACTGTTCCCTTCCCTTGAAAGTAAAGAACGACTGGAGTGGTGCGGCTAAGACTGTAAAGAGGAACGGCTTATCTCAGTCTGCCGTCTCTCTCCCCGGCACGCCACCTCGCCCAATCAACGTGATCTGTAAAATGAGAGCTCATTCAGTTCAGGAGACTGAAGTAAACACCCGTATTACAATAGATGATAAGCGAATTAATATCAAGGAGTATCACTTTTAATAGATGTTCGCATGTAATTCAGAGTCATATACTGGGCTGACGTTGGGAAACGAGAGCTAAAACATTCAAAAACGATAATCACTACACACACGCAAACATAAATGCTAAAAGAAGGTATATATCAAAAGACTTGATTTGATTAGTAAATTCCAAGTCTGGAATCGGCATTTGCCAAGCCAAGTATTTAATTAAAACATGGTCTCTTACATGAAAGAAATGACTTTATTTCAGTCACACAGATCAGTTGTAAATGAAATGAAACCAGTCTAAGAAAAAGTACGGGTCACGAAGTAAAAAAGAATGCTATATATGACGACCTTGCTAACGTACAACGAGTTTTGCGCGATAACTGTATGTTCTGAATGTTTCACTGCACAAGAGAGGAAATGAATAATGAGACTGGATGTGTTTTAAGACGCCACATTTCCTCTCATGTTGGGAAGCTGAGTGTCGAATAATATATCCATAGACCACGGCTGGTGGAACAAGAACGAAAATTGTATATGACCATAATTAGTTACTGACATCGTTTTGTGATGCAAAAAAGGGTTTAAAAATCAGGTTCTTGAAAGAGTAGACTAAGTTCAAGCTCTAGTTACGTTAGTCTGATTCACGAAGTTTTAAACATGGTTGCTTGGTTCAATGACCGTTTCTAAATTAAAATATTTTGTGACTGAAGCCCTTCTGGCCTGTTAATTATTTTATATGTGCCACGTAAGTACTGCCTCTGTATTTTATTGTTAGTCAGAACTTACACTTTTTATATAAAAAATGTCTTTGCCTATAAATTTTTAATTACGTTATAGGCCATTTTAATTGTTTTAATTCTGATGAAGGCACTCTTAGAAATGTTGAAACCTGGTCAATAAGACTAAAAATAATAGTGATCAAGGGCTCATTTGTATAAATTTTAATTTATCTTGATACATTCATTTAGGTAACGGAAAAATGGTTTTTAATCATTGTTTGATCCATGCTTTGTACAGAATATTGTTGACGACACCAATGATGACACGTTAATGTGTACCGCGACACCATCGATAAAATTTCAAAAGTTGTTCAGTGACATTTTGTGAGGGTTTTGGTACGAGGAACACGTCGACTCATGCACCCCGTTTGTGAATAATTACATTTCGTGTGATTGCCCACCCCAGTTTATCTTGGTATCATTAATGCCACGCAAATATCTGCACAGCAGTGAAAATGTCGACGTTATGCCCTGTGTGTCTTGTTTCACTTCCGGTATTTATTCTCGACAACAGCAGTGCCCAGTTCACTCTTCGTTTTCAATCTTGCATTCAGTACGGCTCTGTTCTGTCTGTGATATTTATTTCCGATATAACTGTACGTCAAAATAGATTCACAGCAGTAAGGATAGAATGAACTGATGAAAAGTTGGCAACTATTCACCTAATGTATGGGTTCACTGAATGCAATGGAAACGCAGCACAACGGCGCTATGGTGAGCAGCGACAGCAACCACAGGGTGGTTCAGGAGGAAAGGTATGTGCTTTGAAAGGTGATAGTGTTACTGATTTCATGTGCCCTATTCCGAATGGTTCCGATACAGAATACATTCAATGTACATTGTTATTTCTTTTCTGTAACATTCGAACACTGTCAAGGTCTACAACGTGCCAGAGTATAGTGTAGAGGAAGTTGAAACGAACCAGTTGATACATGGTACTTGTGTCTAGAAACTTGGGAAAGTACCTAAAAATTGGACTACAAAAAGTACCTAAACTATAGCGTATGCACATCACGCGAATATTTTCAATATTCTAGGCCTCTCTTCGCGCATTTTGTTGTCCTAGAGACAAAATGAATACTACCTTTTTCGTAGTTTAATTTTGTATTGTGACACGTTTTCGTCGCAGAATGCGGTTTTCGAATTATTCAAGGAAAACATACAAATGCTTTCAACCGGAAGTTCACCACGGGATCTCCTTCCACGCCAAGACAGCGCGTAACTACTGGCACTAGCAGTTGCACTGATGCAGTGTTGCCGCGTGACCGCTACGGTTGCAGGTTCGAATCCTGCCTCGGGCATGGATGTGTGTGATGTCCATAGGTTAGTTAGGTTTAACTAGTTCTAAGTTCTAGGGGACTGATGACCACAGATGTTAAGTCCCATAGTGCTCAGAGCCATTTGAACCATTTTTTGATGCAGTGTTGTCATTATACAGCAAGAAAATGCTCCCCAGACAAAAGACGCCCTAGACTCCGAATATTCCAAAAGCCAAATGTTAAGTAAGGAGGACAATATGAATACGTTTGGCATGAAAGATAGAGTACTTCTTACGAGAGTCAGAAAACAAATAATCGGATCAGAGTAAGAAAATAGAAACTGGATTGGAAGCGAAATTATGAATGTAATTAAAATAAAATGGAGGCGAGCAAGAAATATACCTATAGTCCAACTAAAATTACTTGATATTTGACACCTCACGCATTGAAGCTGGCTTCCTCCAATCAGAGCGCTCAACGTCACGCCAGAATCCTTCGCAACTGCCAGTCTGCCACAACTATTGGTCAGTTCACTTCCAGTTCCTTGTCCGGCATTATTGCTTGATGTGCTTGGATCCCGAATCCTGAGTTTGGTAAGTTTTACTTCGTATTTCATAAAACATGATAACCACACCAAAATCGTACACACATGCACACACACACACACACACACACACACACACACACACACACACACGTAACGATGCTAATGAAACACACACGTTTCATACACAGCACTCACTAAACACGACTGGATACTTACACACATGACGCGATTCAAGGTGATCATGATCACAGAGATCGGCGTGCATTTCACGATATTGCACGAATCCAAGTTTTTGAAAACTGCAATTCATCGTTGCGACTGGTTGATCACAGTCAAAAATATAACGGCTTCACCCATTACTGTATTGTAGCGCGCTGGTTAGCGAGTTAACCTGCTGTGACGAACGTTCTAGGTTTGGCTATCGCCAAATGTCACAGACTTTCTTCTTATTTCTAAAGATGATCAAAAGAGATTGATTATAATTTTTATGTAATTTTTTTCTAATTCTTCGGCATACTATTTTCAGAACAGTACTGGCATTTTTTATTTGCTTTTTTCTACCTATCATTCTTTTTTCTCTGATATCTGAATTTTTACGCTGACGCGCCAAAGAAACTGGAATAGGCATGCGTATTCAAATACAGAGATATTTAAATAGGCAGACTTCGGTTAGCAGCGCCTATGTAAGACACCAAGTGTATGGCTCAGTTGTTAGACCGCTTACTGCTGCTACAATGGCAGATTATAAAGGTTTAAGTGAGTTTGAACGTGGTGTTATAGTCGGCGCACGAGCGATGAGACACAGCATCTCGGAGGAAGCAATGAAGTGAGGATTCTGCCGTGCCACCATTTCACGAGGTTACCGTGAATGTCAGGAATCCGGTAAAACATCAAATCTCCGACAGCGTTGCGGCCGGAATAAGATCCTGCAAGAACAGGACAAACGACGAATGAAGACAGAAATGCAACCCTTTCGCAAATTCCTGCAGATTTCGATGCTGGGCAATCAACAAGTGTCAGCGTGCGAACCATTCAACGAAACATCATCGATATGAGCTTCCGGAGCCGGAGGTCCACTTATGTACCCTTGATGACTGCAGCTTACCCCTCGCCTGGGTCCGTCAGCACCGACATTGAACTGTTGATGACTGGAAACATGTTGCCTGGTAGGAAGAGTCTCGGTTCAAATTGTATCTCGCGGATGGACGCGTACGGGTATGGAGACAACCTCATGAATCAGTGGGACTGTTCAAGCTGGTGGAAGCTCTGTAATGGTGTGTGGCGTGTGCAGTTGGAGTCATATGGGACCTCTGATACGTCTAGATACGACTCTGACAGGTGACACGTACGTAAGCATCCTGTTGACCACCTGCATTCATTCATGTCCATTGTGCAATCCGACGGACTTGGGCAATTCAAACAGGGCAATGCGACACCCCACGCATTCAGAATTCCTACAGTGGCTCCCAGATATTAGTCGAGCCCATGATACGTCTTATTGCGGCTCTCCTGCGTGCTCGGTGGGGTGCTGCACGATATTAGGCAGGTGTACCAGTTTCTTTCGCTCTTCAGTGCATTCATTAAATTGGTTTACATGTATTTCTTTTATTTCTGATTCTTTGCCAAGTCATTTTCATCATCGTAATGATGGTATCGGCCTCTGTCTACTACAAATGCCACCAAGTGCCTACGAGGACTGTTCATCGGTTGGTAACGCGGAAGCTCGTGTAGCCAGTGTGAGGATAGTTTCGGATAGCCAGTGATAGCGAGAGATTACAGTTTTCTTTCAGCACTGAAACTGAAATTTTTCTGTCTTCAGTTTGCTGGTAGAGTTTAGCTTCAAAAGCCGTAAACAAAACGATTGTGATTTTAACTCTGCCGCGTATTGTTTACCACCACTTCCTCAGATACATTGCAAATCACGAGGTTGCAGTTAGCGTCGGACATGAGTTTAAATTCAGGGCTCCAAAACGCGTCTCCTGCTCCATTTCAGTCACTGGCCACTTAAAATCAGATGTCGACAAAGCATTTCGCGTTTTCAGCAACTCTCGTGGCGGCCACATCCAACATTGCTATGCGTTACACGTTAACAGTTGTGAAGTGACTTTCCGTTTTTGTGTGTTGTCTGTAACCGAACGGTAGCCGTCGGACGATGTGTCAACACTGTAACGGCAAGTGACAGACGTCAACTATCAAAAAATTTTAAAGGCACTGTAGGCTAACTGATGGTGCACACAGTGCCACAGGTGGAATTTTCAATATTCACGGATATGACAGGAATGTCCATTCGAAGCATTAAATTGGAGTAAAGATGGATTCTAAAATGCATACCTTAAGAGCTGTGAGTAGTTCATTTTCGACGCTGTGAAATAAATCTCTTCTATTGCAGGCTCTTTACTTTCCATATTGTGAGAGGTGACAGTATGGAACAAAACAAGTAAACACGGGCTATCCAGTAAATATGCGCTCTAAAATGCATACCTGAAGAGGTGCGAGCTCTTCTTCAGTCGAAGAGATTTGTTTCACTCTATCGAAGGTAAAGAAGTGCTCATCTCTCGTCAGGTATGTATTTTTGAGCCGATGTTTACTAGACTTTTCTACTCCGGATCATCATTCCTGTTGTATCACTGAATGTTTGCCATTCCTCATCGGATATATCGAGGTAGTTCTTTTTTGGACTCCGATATTGGGGCTGATGAGACGACCGAACAGAGCAAGGATAGATTTTTCCTGAAAATAAGGGTTCCTCAGCAACACTTTTTCTATTCTTTTATTTCTTTTTTCTCTATTTATTTCCGGACGCAGAACACGATGCCAGGTTGCAGCCAAATAACATCTTGTGTGATTTATAAGGCAAAGAGCGCCTGAGAATGAGACTGCGACTCGGAAACAAGTAGCGAAGAAAGAAATAAACGAAGAAATAACGATCAGATACGTCTCCGAAGCATAGATACCACATATATGTACACACATCAAAAAATGGTTTGCATCACTTCGGTTCCGAGAGTTCCGCCCTTTTTAATGCTCATGAAAACTACACATTGCATGCTGTACCACCATACAGCGAGGCCTTCAGAGGTGGTGGTGTATACTGCTGTACACACGGGTACCTCTAATACCCAGTAGCACGTCCTCTTGCACCAATGCATGCCTGTATTCGTCGCGGCATACTATCTACAAGTTAATCAAGGCACTGTAGGTCCAGATTGTCCCACTGCTCAACGGCGATTCGGCGTAAATCCCTCAGAGTGGTTCGGGGGTCACGTCGTCCACAAACAACCCTTTTCAGTCTATCCCAGGCATGTTCGATAGGGTTCATGTCTGGAGAAGATGCTGGCCACTCTAGTCGAGTGATGTCGTTATCCTCAAGGAAGTTATTCCCAAGATGTGCACGATGGAGGTGTGAACTGTCGTCGATGAAGGCGAATACATCGCCAATATGCTGCCGATATGATTGCACTATCGGTCGGAAGATGCCATTCATATATCGTACGGCCGTCATGGCGCCTTCCATGACCACCAGCGGTGTACGTCGGCTCCACATAATACCACCCCAAAACAACAGGAAACCTCCGCCTTGCTGCACTCGCTGGACAGTGTGTCTAAGGCGTTCAGGCTGACTGGGCTGCCTTCAAACACGTCTCCTACGGTTGTCTGGTTGAAGGCATAAGCGACACTCATCGGTGAAGAGAACGTGATGCCAATCCTGAGAGGTCCATTCGGCATGTTGTTGGCCCCATCTGTACCGCGCAGCATGGTGTCGTGGTTGCAAAGATGGACCTCGTCATGGACATCGGGAGTGAAGTTGCAGCCTACTGCGCACAGCTTGAGTCGTAGCACGACGTCCTGTGGCTGCACGAAAACCATTATGCAATATGGTGGTGTTGCTGTCAGGGTCCTCCATGCCATAATACGTAGTTAGTTGTCATCCACTGCAGTAGTAGCTCTTGGACGGCCTGTGCGAGTCATGTCATCGACAGTTCCTCTCTGTATCTCCTCCATGTCCGAAGAACAATGCTTTGGTTCACTCCGAGATGCCTGGACACTTCCCTTGTTGAGAGCCCTTCCTGACACAAAGTAACAATAATTCTCCTTATAGGAAAATGAAGTAAATCACGATGGGAATATGCATATCCATACATATTCCATGAGTTACCAGTGGTGCAAGGCGGAAAGGGCCTTGCACCACGTTAGTCATTCTCTTTTCTGTTCCACTCGCAAATGGAGCGACTGTCTGTAGGATTCCGTATGAGGCTTAGTTTCTCTTATCTTCTCGTCGCGATCTTTGTGTGAGATGGTTCAAATGGCTCTGAGCACTATGGGACTTAACTGCTGTGGTCATCAGTCCCCTGGAACTTAGAACTACTTAAACCTAACTAACCTAAGGACATCAAAAACACCCATGCCCGAGGCTGGATTCGAATTTGCGACCGCAGCGGTCGCGCGGTTCCAGACTGTAGCGCCTATAACTGCTCGGCCACTCTGGCCGGCTATGTGAGATGCATCCCTATCATTCTGCAGCCTATTGCAAATTCCGGTTCTCGCAACTTTTCGTTACTGTTTCGAAAAGTAACGTCGTTTTCTCTCCTGCGGATCCGATTACTTATCTCAATTAAATTGCATTACATTTTCCCACATTTAGAGCAATCTGGCATTCATCACACCAATCAGAAATTCTATCCAATCAACCAGTCAACGACGACATGTTTCCGTACACTGAAGTGTCATCAGGAAACAGATACAGACTGCAACTCATCCTATCCGTCCTCCAGACTGATTACGCCCCGGGTCATTATAACTAAACTTTCGCTATTTGAGAGTGCCCTCATGAAAAACGTGTGGTCGTTGGACAACGAAATATTGTCGAAACATTTGTAAGGGTATGAGGGAGAGGAACAGCGAATAAAACATTGAAATAAACACATTTTAATTTCCACATGAGAGGGTAACAATTATTAACTGCGTATCGTATTTACGTTCCACGTACATGTGTGACAATTATCAGTTTTCGCGACAACTTGGAACCGTGCTAGAGATACCATTTCACAATTATTCTTCGGAGCAGACCATGGGACGTTCAGCTGTCGTGACACAGCTCGCACACTGCTTTGCGTAAGATTGCACATACCGTCCAGCATCCTCAGCCACGGCAACTGTAAATTCTTCAATAATTTGTGGCTGAAATGGCCGTCGGCCTCTTCCAGGAGCAATTTAGTTCAAACTTCCGAATTATGTTCTTCAGTCCCGGTGCGGAAAGAGGACCTCTCCGTTTTTTTTAAAACGTCGGTACTCCCGAGAAGCAGCAGTGGTGTTGCTGTTGTTTTGATAAATAGTTTTACGAGTAAAGCCCTGTTCACCTTGTCCAAACCCGTGTTGACTGTCTGCAACAGGAATGCACGCTGATGCCTGCGTCTCAACGCTACGTCGCCGTAGTATCGGGGTCTAAAGCCAAGTCATGACACTAATACGACTAATAATGCAAATCCTGCAACGCAGAGTCTGAAAATCATTCCAATATAGTTGGGTACTCGTACGATTAACAGTTTTCTGTCCACAGTGACTCAAGGAGCGAAAGTTTAATTACAACTACCCTGCATACAAGGAATAATGCGGTCCTACGACACTTGCCTGGGCATTCTTGACCATATTCTAGTCTCTGTCGAACACTTGCCGTGCAGGAATACCTATTGGGTAATATTGGCTAAAAAGCCTTTGACACCCTCAGATATCTGAGAACATGTTACATCCGTTCATACCATTGTTAACACCCTGCAGTGTGGCACTGCGCTAAACAAACCGGAAATCCAGGAGTACTGAATCTGCTTCTTGCCCTTCATCTGTGGTTCGCAGGATACCGTCAGAGAATATGGGAAGTTGGCGTTTTGTGGTTAGACGCTTTTATATCCCAAGGAATTTACTGGGGCTACAACTTCGCTTCATCCGTTTTTTCTCGAAGTTCGCGGATTTATTGTGAGCATCTTACAAAAAATTTACGTTTCAAAGTATTGGCCATCGCTGGCCACTATTTTCTCCCATCTTTCGGGCAGCATACGAGTCCCACGGCGGAAGAACTGGGCGTCTTTCGAGAAGATACATGCATTGATCAAATTTTACAATTGTTTAAATGACAGGAAGCGCTGGGCAGCCAGGTCGTGTGCCATTGAACTAAAAACTTGTTAGTCAAAGGGAACAATGTCAGGAGAATACGGCGGGTGGGGTAGGACTTCCCATTTCAACGTTTACAGGTATGTTTTGGCGGGTTTTGCGACATGGGGTCGAGCACTGTCATGCTGAAAAATCACCTTTTCATGTATATCGTTGTACTGTGGCCGTTTGTCTTTCAGTGATCGACTCAAACACATCAGTTACTTTCCATAACGATCAGCTGTGATTGTTGCCCTCGGTTTCAGTAGCATCGAAAGCTTTCTCTCTTTCGCAACCATGCCGGTCTTCAACGTCAAAATCACCGTTCTTGGAGCATGGAAACCATTTTCTGCAATGTTCTGTCACTATCAGGTTTCTCATCATATGTCTTACCCAGATTTTTATGATCCTGAGCCGCAGATTTCTTCATATCAAAGCAGAAAATTAAAACCCCCGCAGACGACGAAAATTGGGCTCGTAAGTTGACATATTCAGCCGAGAATAACTTTCAGATGCAATCAAAAATCGACTAATATTCTGATGGCGTTATGTTCTCAAATGCCTAAGCTTACTGTATGACACTTACGACCTGCCACCTGCAGCACTACTTTCCACTAATGCAATCTACTGCAAAACAACGGAAGCAAAGTTGTAGACCTAATATTATTTTCGAATTTTGAATATACTCGAGAATTGTACAGCAAACCGGCAAGTGCAGATGCCATTAAAAAACCTGGAGAAGCTTCAGTTATGCCATCATCAATGGAGATGTCAGGATTCTGTTCGCCAGCTATCAGATTGTTGTTGTTGATGATGATGATGAATAGGCTTATAACATTTGAAGGCAGGTGATGCAGTCTGCAGGTGCACGACTTTTATCAAGTGAGCTCAGAAGCGCGACGAAGTGTTTGTCAAAATTTTATAATTAAGCTAAGAAGGCAATAGGACTTCTAAATTACTTTCCTGTTGTCTTATCACAAAGAATTACGACTCTTTTACTGGTGCGACAGGGTACAGCCTAATTAGGGGTTTCCGCCTGAAACGCCGCAGTAAGAAACAAGTATAAGCAGCTCTCTCATCTGGTTCTCCTTTTTCCAGCGTTTTTTTTTTTAGATAGCCGACTTTAGTTGGGCCACCCCCAGAGACGGTCCACGTGGCAGTCGGAGCGCGACTTGAGAGAGTATCATCGCAGGGGGCGCTCCCCAGGGATCACCAAGAACATCGTCGGCGCCGAGTGCCGTATCTGCAGAGCCTCCGAGACACTCAAGTTTGCCTGTAGCGTTAAAACTGCTGAGCAACTCAGCGAGCGAGGAAAGCTGAGGTTGTCGAGGGAAACTGCGGGGGTGTCTCGAGATACCAGGCAGACCGTGTTGAGTGGTATGAAACATACCCGGACTTCAGGTAATGTACCCGTGCTCGCCTAAGACATGATTATCAGGGCCTGCCTTCGAGCAAATTACAGCTGTATGTCTGAAAAACATTTTATTCATAAAATCCATAACTGCAGTTTCTGACACTTAGCTATTTTCAAGTGGTAAAGGCATAGGTGAAGACTGTGGTGCGCGCCCGTGGTCGGAAAATCGGCTTTACCGCAGCCCTTCTATTCGCCGTGGTACCAGGAGTGGGAGGGGTAGCTGGACCGTCGCTCCAGCCATCTTTTATCCCCGGTAAAGGATTCCCCGGTTTGACACCAGACTGAGTGCATTCGGGCCGCCTTGGGTGGGGTGGTAAGAGGAAAAAGCCCCATCCCCATTCGGGATTGAACTGGTATCGGCCTAATGCAAAAATTTGATTGAAAACGATCTGTTCCAGCCGCTTAGTATTGTTTCAGGTACCGAAGCATCAAGTTACCTAGGAAAAGCGTCCACAAATAACAACAACAAATATGGGATGCTGTTGGGATGGGAATGACCACATTACTCCTAGGTAAGGAAAAGTAAACACTAAGTAAACTTTCAGAAAAATGCATATGGGTCTATAAATTATTTTCTTTTTTACTTGGAAGTATTTCGTGTGATAGCTTATAATATGCAGATTAAAAACGAATAAGCTGCAAGCTTTTATCAATGAGAATGGTTTGGTGATAATTTTATTTCCCTTACAGTGGCCCCTTTTCCCCACATTCCTCTATCTGCGATGCTTTGACGTTTAGTGCAGCGGTCAATAGAAGTTGCTTGGCCTGTCATAATAATGTGTAACATACTTTCAGAAGTCCCCTCGTATTTATCGTTTTGTAGCCGCTTTTTCCAAAGATGCAGGATCTCGGCTTCATTTACTGTTTTAGGTGATTTGAAGTGGTTAAATAATAAACAGAAGCTTTACGTTAAGCTTGTATATTACTATTCGGCACAAATGAAAAACACATTGCTTCAGTTCTACGTAACAATCTCAGTGTCCCCACTGCGCTCTTACTTTTCTACGATGATTTGCACCGCCACTCTCTGGTGGCAAACAAGGCCTACGTCAGATTTACAGCATATCTCTTGAGTAGAACAATCATTTGTTCAGTTTGAAATGAGATTGAAAGCAAATTTCCATTATTATACAGTCTATCAAAATAGAAAACAACGATGCCCACAGATTTCAAATTGCAACTCACTTTCGTAGACTTATACAGGTTGTTCAGTTTAAACGAAGACATTGAAGTTTTCGAAAAAACAATGTATAGGATCCAAAAAATTTATAATTAAAATTTGTTCGTCTCGGAGGTGGACATCCAACGATACCAAGCTCAAAAACAAAGATACCCACAGATTCCATCGTCTATGGGCTCAAGGAAGGGGCAACTTTGAAATCTTAAATGGAAACCATTTTTTATTTCAGATTCGGATTCTACGGAAAAAATACACAAGTTTTGTCTGGAACTGGTGCTGTAATCTGAAAAATCAAAATGGGTAGAAAATCGTTTCTTTCAAAATGCTATCCAATGACACTTGAATTAACCCGCCGCCTACACGGTGCGAAGGTAGGACAGGCAGTTATATCATAACTGTTAATGGAGTTGCGCTGCCTGTTATGATTTGTCGTAGTTCGCTTCACGGCCATAGTGGCGTATCAAGCAGTAGACTTTTTGTTTTTTTCGGAGGAATACAAAGTTGAGAATAGTGTTTATCATTAAAATTCATGAAATAATTGACTGTCCCATCCTCGCAGCGTGAAACTGGGGGTTTATTCAAGTGTCACTGGACACAATTTTGAAACGAACAATTTTTTACCCATTTTAATTTCTCCGATTACAGTGGCATCTGTCACCAAACGAAAAAAAGTTTCAGAAAAAACTTACCTATGTTTTTCCGTACAATACGAATCTGCAATAAAAAATTGGGGTTCTCACTGAAGATTTCAAACTTGCCCCCCGGCTCCACACACGGGTATGGTGTGGGTGGTCGAGTTCGGTGTCATTGGATGTCGCCCTCAGAAATGAATAAATTTAAACTGTAAATTGTGTTGATCCGATGTGTAGTTTTCCAGTTATTTCAGTGTCTTCAGATAAATTGGACATCCTGTATATTGACTGAACAGGATTGTATTCAGGATATAAATACTAAACACATACAAAATGAAAATCATTACTGAAGTACCAAAACAACAGTCGAAAGGACTGCGTATAAAATGACGGAATGTGATTTGTCCATTACAATTTCGAACGTATTCGATGTATTTTTATGGATGCTTTACTTAATTAATGTATCGAGTTCTTTTGACCTTGTACCTCTACTGAGGTACATAAGCTGTTACAGAAAGCCTTTTAAAGAATCAAAAAGTAAATTAAGCAGTGCTCTTATACCAGCCTTCTTGGGATTGGTTCATGGAAGCTAAGCCTCTCGTAACGTAACTGCGAATAAATGGTATTTCTAAACAGGTAACCAAATGCGAAATCCTCAATCGTGTGATGATAACTGATAAAGTAAATACCAAAAGAAACTGATAATATCAAGCAATTTTATGTTGGAGCTGGAAGTATATATCACGTTACAGCAGAACCAACTTTTATTACGCCAAATTTTAGGGTATGATGAAGAAACATCATTCCGTCGGAAGATATCGTAAGGGATTGATCGAGTGCTTGCAGTCGAGCTCAGATTGATAAAAAGCATGATAAAAACGGAGAACTCAACAGAATCGTATCACAAGCAGCCAGAAAATGGTGATCAGTGAAAGGTCGATGGCCAGGGAACATAATATCCAGAGCCGTTCTATTATACACCTCGCAATACGCTGCAGCGGATAAACGCGTTACCGATCAATTTGTTTGTTACAAACTGTGTAGTGCGGTGGGAACTCCATCACAAACATCGCCTACAAGAAATCCGCGCCTACCCGTCATAAGCGATTTCGTCCAAATTTGTGGTATACTAGCTGATAAACATTTCGGGCCTATTCATGTTGCCAGTTTTCTAATATAAAAGAAAACAAAAGATGAACTATGTTTGTAGTGTAGTATCGAAACAATTTCATTTCCATGAGTTTGCGAAAGCACCATCGAAATTATGAAACAGTCATACAAATAAATAAGCATAAAATGCAGACGTTTTCTTTACGCTGTGCGGAGCTGCTCTGTGTGTGTACAACGCGATTTTGTAAAAGTCTCTACGTCACCTTCTCTTCACTGCTCTATAGTCGGTTTTTGTCTCTGCAGACAGCCGTCTGTGTTTCGCAGTTGAAAGCTGTCAAAAGCGCTAGCAGGTGTCAGGGATTTCCCTGAGTTGTGCCAGCCGCTGTGGCCGAGCGGTTCTAGGCGCTTCAGTGTGCAACCGCGCTGCTGCTACGGTCGCAGGTTCGAATCCTGCCTCGGGCATGGATGTGTGCGATGTCCTTAGGTTAGTTAGGTTTAAGTAGTTCTAAGTTCTAGGGGACTGATGACCACAGATGTTAAGTACCATAGTGCTTAGACCCATTTGAACCCTGAGTTGTCTCAACTGTAGGAGTGTGTCAGTAGCAAAAAATAAATGCATTAACCCTAGCAGTACCAACACATTTTCCATAATATGCATTACCAAGGGTGGAGGGGGGGGGGGGAACCTTCATGCTCACCCCAAAAAAGTTAAAAAAGGAGAAGTCGCTAATTGTTGTTGATTTATATCGACAACATACTTTTTAAAGGAGTACTGACGTTTAAGAAGGGTACATACCCGAAAATATCCAAGACCACACTCTAGCAATACAGGGTGTTACAAAAAGGTACGGACAAACTTTCAGGAAACATTCCTCACACACAAAGAAAGAAAATATGTTGCGTGGACATGTGTCCGGAAACGCTTACTTTCCATGTTAGAGCTCATTTTATTACTTCTCTTCAAATCACATTAATCATGGAATGGAAACACACAGCAACAGAACGTACCAGCGTGACTTCAAACACTTTGTTACAGGAAATGTTCAAAATGTCTTCCGTTAGCGAGGATACATACATCCACCCTCCGTCGCATGGAATCCCTGATGCGCTGATGCAGCCCTGGAGAATGGCGTATTGTATCACAGCCATCCACAATACGAGCACGAAGAGTCTCTACATTTGGTACCGGGGTTGCGTAGACAAGAGCTTTCAAATGCCCCCATAAATGAAAGTCAAGAGGGTTGAGGTCAGGAGAGCCTGGAGGCCATGGAATTGGTCCGCCTCTACCAATCCATCGGTCACCGAATCTGTTGTTGAGAAGCGTACGAACACTTCGACTGAAATGTGCAGGAGCTCCATCGTGCATGAACCACCTATTGTGTCGTACTTGTAAAGGCACATGTTCTAGCAGCACAGGTAGAGTCTCCCGTATGAAATCATGATAACGTGTTCCCCATTGAGCGTAGGTGGAAGAACATGGGGCCCAATCAAGACATCACCAACAATGCCTGCCCAAACGTTCACAGAAAATCTGTGTTGATGATGTGATTGCTCAATTGCGTGCGGATTCTCGTCAGCCCACACATGTTGATTGTGAAAATTTACAATCTGATCCCGTTGGAATGAAGCCTCATCCGTAAAGAGAACATTTGCACTGAAATGAGGATTGACACATTGTTGGATGAACCATTCGCAGAAGTATACCCGTGGAGGCCAATCAGCTGCTGATAGTGCCTGCACACGCTGTACATGGCACGGAAACAACTGGTTCTCCCGTAGCACTCTCCATACAGTGACGTGGTCAACGTTACCTTGTACAGCAGCAACTTCTCTGACGCTGACATTAGGGTTATCGTCAACTGCACGAAGAATTGCTTCGTCCATTGCAGGTGTCCTCGTCGTTCTAGGTCTTCCCCAGTCGCCAGGCATAGGCTGGAATGTTCCGTGCTCCCTAAGACGCCGATAAATTGCTTCGAACGTCTTCGTGTCGGGACACCTTCGTTCTGGAAATCTGCCTCGATACAATCGTACCGCACCACGGCTATTGCCCCGTGCTAATCCATACATCAAATGGGCATCTGCCAACTCCGCTTTTGTAAACATTGCACTGACTGCAAAACCACGTTCGTGATGAACACTAACCTGTTGATGCTATGTACTGATGTGCTTGATGCTAGTACTGTAGAGCAATGAGTCGCATGTCAACACAAGCACCGAAGTCAACATTACCTTCCTTCAATTGGGCCAACTGGCGGTGAATCGAGGAAGTACAGTACATACTGACGAAACTAAAATGAGTTCTAACATGGAAATTAAGCGTTTTCTGACACATGTCCACATAACACCTTTCTTTATTTGTGTGTCACGAATGTTTCCTGAAAGTTTGGCCGTACCTTTTTGTAACACCCTGTATAAGTCCATTTTCAGTATCGTGTATTACCATCAAAACTTTTTTTTTAAAAAAAGGCAGATTCGTTAATTTCTGTTGGCTTTGACTGACAACATATTTTTTAAAGAGATTTTGACGTTTAGATAGCGTCCAGAACGTGCAAATATTGAATAACTTTCATAGTGGAAAGTGATATTACTTGTACTTTTGGGTTCGGTTTAACCGAAAGAAAAGTTTGAAATGTCTCTGAGCACTATGGGACTCAACTTCTAACGTCATTAGTCCCCTAGAACTTAGAACTACTTAAACCTAACTAACCTAAGGACACCGCACACATCCATGCCCGAGGCAGGATTCGAACCTGCGCCGTAGCGGTCGTGCGGTTCCAGACTTTAGCGCCTAGAACCGCTCGGCCACTCCGGCCGGCGGTTTAACCGAAAAATTAAAAATATTTATGGAATCTGGTAAGAGAATTCATTAAAAACATTTTTAAAAAATTAATATCTAAAATAAATGACTAAATTACAACATTTCCAAAAGATGGACATAGAATGCCCTCCTTGGTATTACGAGGGTTAACACTTCATGCATGATGCGGTATTTTTTTGCGCTTCTTTAAATGTGTGTCGTACAATGATATATTTTGTAGGTACATTCAGTTGCATATGTGAATGCTTTATACAAAATATGTTGCGAACAGAGTTAGTAGCACAGAAGTAATAAATATAAACGTCATGCATGATGCTGCAGTTTTTGATGCATCTCACAGTTTACGACGTCATGTCTCCTTAAATATGATAGGTAAGTGGTTCTTAACCCCGCAGTGATTGTTGGTTGACAGTGAGGGCTATATGTACCAAGTTTAGTTGAAATGGGTCAAGTGGTTTAGGAGGAGACGTGGAACACTCACATACGATATCCATTTTTATAGCCGGCCGCTGTGGCCGAGCGGTTCTAGGCGGTTCGTTCTGGAACCGTGTGACCGCTACGGTCACAGGTTCGAATCCTGCCTCGGGCATGGATGTAAGTGATGTCCTTAGGTTAGTTAGGTTTAAGTATTTCTAGGTTCTAGGGGACTGACGACCTCAGATGTTGAGTCCCATAGCGCTTAGAGCCATTTTTGAACCATTTTTATAATATGTATGGATGCACGGATTGGTCATAAACGAGTGTGATATAAGGGGGAACTCCAAATGACCAAGAGTTTCGAAAAAATGGCGTTATTAATGCTTATCGGGCAAGGCATCAGCAGTTTGTGTTAATGGTTGCCGCTGTGACAAGAGTACAACGATAATAAGAGGGTCGTGAGTTCGAGTCCCAGTCCGGAATATTTTGTTTAATTTTCCATTTTTTTCTTTTCTTACACTGCAAATAAATCAGGAAAATTCTCAATAGATTATATTTTTGAATATTTTCATAGAAGGCCTGGAAAGAAAGACAAAGGAAAGTCTGAGATTCTAAATAAGTTTCCAAGAAAGGATTGTACATACAGCGTCCACGAGGACTCTGCAAATAACTTTCCAAGAAGGACTATAATTAGAGCATACAGAACTTCGTATTCGGTTAATTTCACTTTGACCTTTGAGCAGCCCTCGGCGGCTGCACGCGAACAATAGGCTCCCAGTACTGGCAAAAGTGGCCCATTCGTCGAAATACACCCTGTGGTACATCACTATTTATGCTCGCCAATATTTGAAAAGATGCTTTATGTGTGGTTTTCTGCGAAACTGTTCGATGAAAAAGAACGTTTATGAATGTAAATCAATTAGGTTTTCCATAGAAAATGAAAAAAAACCATGCAATTGTTAAGATGTGCCGCGCGGGATTAGCCGAGAGGTCAAAGGAGCTGCAGTCATGGACTGTGCTGCTGGTCCCAGCGGAGGTTCGAGTCCTCCCTCGGGCATGGGTGTGTGTGTTGGTCCTTAGGATAATTTAGGTTAAGTAGTGTGTAAGCTTAGGGACTGATGACCTTAGCAGTTAAGGCCCATAAGATTTCACACACATCTGAACATTTTTTGTTAAGATGTGGCGTTTATAACGTGTGCAAGATGATGACACAATTACTGCTGGCACATATTTTTAGATGATTATCATTACAATCCCTTCATAGAAATTTATTTGCAATCATATGTTTTTCTTTGTCTTTTCTCTCCACACATTTTATGAAAATATTAATAAATACAACATATTTAGTGTTCTTTGGGTTTATATGCCGTGGGAGTATCGTAAAAATTGAAAAAAAAGATTTTTTTAAGGAAGCTTCCCGGTGCCCAAAGCGAGGGGTGGGGGCAAAGTGGGCAGGGGTCGAAACCCGAGGCCTTGCCAACATGCACCGTTCCCTGCGTCCAGGAATCAAGGAAAGCGTAAGAAACGTGGAGCAGAGGTACAAGTAACATCGTTTCTTTATTTATTTTCTTTTTCGGTTTTATTTTTATTTCTGTTTACTTGTGTATTAATACCACCGAGAATATCAGGAAACCGGCGTTAAGAGAGGAGTAGGGCACATCAAGACGTCAGACTAATTAAGACTATTAACGTATAGTTCTTCCCAGAAGAATATTCCGATGACCAGTGAATGTATCGGTTCGAAGTGTGGAAGAGGCGGGGATCAACTCTTCAATGACAGGAACACTCCAGCTCTAGAGTGGGTTAAGGAAGACACTGCAAAGGAAACTGGAGACAAATTGTCTGTATTTTAGATTGCGGACAACTGCACAATGTAGTTCATTAAGTAACTGCCAAAAGTCAAGGGTACTTTTCTCGCCATCAGGAAACAAGTAGTGTGCTGCGTGTCCACAAATCCATTTCACGAAGGTCGTCTTCGCTTGCGGGAAGTATCCCGCGTCCGGAAAGAGGAGCAGTTGAGTATCTGATGAGGAGTCGTAAGGGTAGTATGGGACATCATCATCCCCTTGCACCACCCACTGCTTGTGAACTACGCTACACATAAATGGCTCATTCCTCGTCTGACCCGTGACAAAAATGCAATTTTTTCTAAACCCTTGGCCATCAGGAGCCCCCATTTCCGTGACATTAATCTGTGTCGAAGCTGTGCGTACACCAAATATTTGGACGAAGTCGCTAACGACGAGTATGCGCGGTCTCCTCGTTAGTAATGATTTACGACCGAAACTAACAGCATTACAGGGAAAACAGCTAATCAGTAGCTTTATTGAAGTATAATGTCGTTCTATGTCTCAACATGCATTGCTTATGTGTGCAAGACTTACGGAAGTAAGTAACTTTCGCTTGATGTACCATTGATTAGTAACATAGCTCGATGAAACTTCGACCATACATAGAAGTAACTGCCAGAGTATAGTGAAGACGGTAACTGAAATAAGTACGCAGTGAGAGCGAACAGAAATGACGCCTTTATTCAAGTCAGCGCGATTTATGTTGGTGCCCTGGACACTGCAAAAGGTGGGACATGGTTCGTAATAAGGTAGGTGATCATTACGAACGGCAATGTGCTCCTACATCTACATATACACCCCGCTAGCCACCAAGCGGTGTGTGGCGGAGGGCACATATCGTGCCAAAGTCATATTTTCCCCCCGCCTGTTCCACTCGCGGATCGCGCGAGGGCAAAACGACAGCCTGAACGCTTTAGTACGAGCTGTAATTTCCCTTATCTTTGAATGGTGATCATTGCGCGATTTGAAAGTTGGTGGCAATAATATATGCTTTACATTCTCGGCGAAGATCGGATTTCGGAATTTAGTGAGCAGCCCCTTCCGCCTAGCACGCCGACTATCTGCAAGTTGCTCTTCTTTGGACCTTCGCAATCTCTTGAATCAGATCCAACTGGTAAGGGTCCCATAAGGCGAACAATACTCAAGGAGTGGACAAACTGACGTAATGTCAGCTATTTTCTTTGTTGAAGGACTGCATCCCTTCAGGATTCTACCAATAAACCGCAATCTAGAGTTCGCCTTGCCCGTTACTTGTGTAATCTGATCATTCCATTTGAGATCATATAAAGTTGATCGTCGGTAAAGCAGATGCCAGACTGAGATTCATTGGAAGAATCCTAAGGAAATGCAATCCGAAAACAAAGGAAGTAGGTTACAGTACGCTTGTTCGCCCCCTGCTTGAATACTGCTCTGCGGTGTGGGAATCCGTACCAGATAGGGTTGATAGAAGAGATAGAGAAGATCCAACGGAGAGCAGCGCGCTTCGTTACAGGATCATTTAGTAATCGCGAAAGCGTTACGGAGATGATAGATAAACTCCAGTGGAAGACTCTGCAGGAGAGACGCTCAGTAGCTCGGTACGGGCTTTTGTTAAAGTTTCGAGAACATACCTTCACCGAAGAGTCCAGCAGTATATTGCTCCCTCCTACGTATATCTCGCGAAGAGACCATGAGGATAAAATCAGAGAGATTAGAGCCCACACAGAAGCATACAGACAATCCTTCTTACCACGAACAATACGAGACTGGAATAGAAGGGAGAACCGATAGAGGTACTCAGGGAACCCTCCGCCACACACCGTCAGATGGCTTGCGGAGTATGGATGTAGATGTAGATGTAGAACAGTCACACCCAGATACTTGACGGATGTTACCGCTTCCAAAGCCTGGGCATTTATTTTGTACTCGTACGTTAATGGGGATTTTCGCCTTGTTATACGCAGTAGCTTAAACTTACTAATATTAAGAGATAACTGCCAATCATTACACCACGCATTTATTTTCTGCAAATCCTCACTGATTTGTTCACAGCTTTCTTATGATACTACTTTCCTGTAGACTACAGCACCATCGGCAAACAATCTAATGCCGCTGTCAATACCATCAACCAGACCGTTTATGTAAATCGTAAAAAGTAGCGGACCTATTACGGTGCCCTGGGGCACACCTGAAGTTACGCTTGTTTCTGGTGAAGTCTTCCCTTTCAGGACGACATACTGCTCTCTGTTAGAAAACTTTCTATGCAACCGCGTATGTCATTCGATAAGCCGTGAGCGACCGCTTTTTGGAGCAAGCGAGAGTGCGGAACTGAGTGGAACGCCTTTCGAAAGTCGAGAAAAATGGCACCAACCTGGGAGCCGGTATCTAGAGCCTGTTGTATAACATGCACAAAGACGGCCAGCTGTGTCTCGCATGACCGCTGTTTCCGAAAACGGTGCTGGTTTCTGCAGATGAGCTTCTCAGAGTCTAGAAAGGTCATTATGTCTGAACACAAAATACGTTCCATGATTCTACAACAAATCGCTGTCAGTGAATTTGGCCAGTAATTATATGCATCCGATTTTCTACCCTTTTTATAGATTGCTATGACCTGTGCCTTCTTCCAGTCCCGTGGAACTTTTCGCTGTTCCAATTATCTCTGATAGATGATGGATAAGAGGTGCTATATTTGTGGCATAGTCAACATAAAATCTTACGGAGATACCGTCTTCTGGGCCAGATGCCTTTCTGGCGTCTAAGGATCTTAACTGCTTTACAATCCCGGATACACTAAACACTATGTCAGCCATCCTTGCGTTTGTTCGATATCTGAAAGGGGGAAGACCAGAAGATTAGTAAGGAGTTACTGCGGTAGGGCGTTCCTTCCTCCACCAGCTCCGTGACAACTGCTGAATTATTGTTGGTGCATGTGAAAATGCTGCAACACGTCCCCACAACCCATCTCACACTTTCTAGATTGGATTTAAGTCGGGGTGACGGGAAGGCCAGTCCATTCTCGTTCCAACAACTGTTCCACGTGCGCTGTTTGATGCGGTGAACGCATTGCCAACCGTAATACTGAAGCCAGTTCCGAATGCACCACCTGAAAAGACGCACGTAGGGAAGGTGCATGTGAAAATGCTGCAACACGTCCCCACAACCCATCTCACACTTTCTAGATTGGATTTAAGTCGGGGTGACGGGAAGGCCAGTCCATTCTCGTTCCAACAACTGTTCCACGTGCGCTGTTTGATGCGGTGAACGCATTGCCAACCGTAATACTGAAGCCAGTTCCGAATGCACCACCTGAAAAGACGCACGTAGGGAAGGATTTCAGTGTCATAACAACACTGAGCTGTGAGTGTACCGTGTTCAAAGATTTGGAGGTCAGTACGTCCGTTCAACGTTGTGCCTCGCGGTAATACCATAATACGTTCACCACCAGAACGCTCATGTTCGACAATGTTGGACGTACGATCTTACGGCGAGAGGTGCGAACGTGCAATGCACCCAGAAACATTGTCTAACCTGATCGTCAGTCACTGTATTTAATCGTCACTATTGTTAATTACGTTACCGACAAAGTCCTTCCGGAAGTTAATTATTTCTCTGAATTTGTTCCTGCATTTTCTCCGGTAATTTCAATTGTAAGTAGACTGTTTAGGTTTTTATATTGGTAACGCCACTTAGCGCTCTGTATGAAAATCACTGGCTGTGCTGCGTGCAGTCTGTGGCTGGTTTGCATTGTTGTTGGCCATTGTAATGTTGGGCAGTTGGCTGTTAACAGCGCGTAGCATTGCTCAGTTGGAGATGAGCCGCCAGCAGTGGTGGATGTGGTGAGAGAAATGGCGGAGTTTTGAAATTTGTAAGACTGGATGTCATGAACTGCTATATATATTGATACGATTTCAACACAAATGGACACTCTGAAACTTGGTTCAGAAAAACACACTGAGGAAATAAGTACACTATCGGAGAAAGTAGCCGAACTTTCGGATCAGTTCCCTAACTTATCTGCAAAGGTAGATGATGATCTGAATGACACAAAACCTGTAGCCATCACTGACACAGAAGAGTATGAACAAATTAAGAAATTCAAACAAAATCAGAATCAAATTAATACGCAACACAAAAGAGAAATCCGGGAAGTACAAGATCAGTTGGCACAAGTAATACAAAAATTACATATTTCAGAGGACACTCGCGCTCCAACACGGGAAGAGGAACTTAGAAATACGGAAAAGCCACAAAATAATAACACAGGGCATTTCGGAAATTATGAAAGAAATGATGGAACCGCCGGCACGACGTAACAATGACCGATATGCTACTCGCCGACACGATGATTTTGACTATAAGCTGTTCATTACTATACGTAAATTCAAAACATTTAAGAATTCTGGCAACGACATTCATCGACAAGCGTGGCTCCATCAATTCTCTCATTGTTTTCTTCCCAACTGGTCATTAGAGCACAGATTAGAATTTATGTGTGGCTACTTAGAGAATGAACCAGCTGAAAGAATGCGATCGGCCATTCACGATTGTCACAGTGAAGGAGAATTTTATCATGCCTTCCTCTCAGCATACTGGTCTCAAGCTACACAAGACCGAGTAAAACATAGCATCATAATGATTAAACATTTCGAACAATCTGAATTTTCCAGTCTTGTGAAATATTTTGAAGACATGTTGCACAAGAATCAGTACCTGTCAAACCCATACAGCCCCTCAGAACTCATCCGTATTTGCTTAATCAAACTACCTGAACATTTACGACATATTATTTTGGCAGGACGTTGCAAAGATGACATTGAAGCTTTTCAGGGACTGTTACAAGAATTGGAAATTGACACTGACAATCGCGGAACGCGAAAACAGGAACACACTAATTACAGGTCACATCCGTCACAATTCCGCGATGAAGGAAATAATAACTGGACATGACAAGGCTATTCTCACAACACAAATCGAGACCAAAACAGACAGCACCCATATGACAACCGTTGGAAGAGTAATAGTTACAGAGAACGATCGCATTTCCGTAGTAATGAATATGACAGAGATAACAATAGAAACAGACAATATGGGAACCAAAACAATTATTATCGAAGGAGACAGTATAACTTCAGACGCAACATTTCAGCGCGCAGTTTCGATTCAGGGAGAAACTCTCCACCACGTGACCGACAAGAAAGAAATTATGGAATCTACCGACAGGACGACAGACGATATAATCGTAACGACAGACCTGAATTGCATCAGAACTGGCGGGATTCAAACAGGGCAGGGTCCTCTTGACAAGGTGAATTTGTAGAAGTTAGGTCTCCTAATCCCAATAACGACGCGCGCCAACTAAGA
This sequence comes from Schistocerca nitens, assembly GCF_023898315.1. Lineage (NCBI taxonomy): Eukaryota > Metazoa > Arthropoda > Insecta > Orthoptera > Acrididae > Schistocerca > Schistocerca nitens. The sequence goes on along the minus strand of NC_064614.1, from coordinate 1,067,665,111 downwards.
GACAGACAATGACTCGCACTGCAGGCAGCCACGTGCGCCGGCTGGGTCAGAGAAAAATAACATAGACGCTAACCTTGAGAAAAATGTGAGCATTATTTACCGATGTACCATATACCACATGATAATTGCGTTTAAGTTGAAACTCTACGTACTAGGAAGAGTAAAGGTTTACACCACATTTCACATGTAAAACCGTTTGTTGAGAGATAATCTGCTTTTTAACTTAGTCTTTGCCATAAAACTTTTCACTTCACGCTACTAGTACAATTTGTCACACTGGGAAACTGTTAATATGCAACTACACTCCTGGAAATTGAAATAAGAACACCGTGAATTCATTGTCCCAGGAAGGGGAAACTTTATTGACACATTCCTGGGGTCAGATACATCACATGATCACACTGACAGAACCACAGGCACATAGACACAGGCAACAGAGCATGCACAATGTCGGCACTAGTACAGTGTATATCCACCTTTCGCAGCAGTGCAGGCTGCTATTCTCCCATGGAGACGATCGTAGAGATGCTGGATGTAGTCCTGTGGAACGGCTTGCCATGCCATTTCCACCTGGCGCCTCAGTTGGACCAGCGTTCGTGCTGGACGTGCAGACAGCGTGAGACGACGCTTCATCCAGTCCCAAACATGCTCAATGGGGGACAGATCCGGAGATCTTGCTGGCCAGGGTAGTTGACTTACACCTTCTAGAGCACGTTGGGTGGCACGGGATACATGCGGACGTGCATTGTCCTGTTGGAACAGCAAGTTCCCTTGCCGGTCTAGGAATGGTAGAACGATGGGTTCGATGACGGTTTGGATGTACCGTGCACTATTCAGTGTCCCCTCGACGATCACCAGTGGTGTACGGCCAGTGTAGGAGATCGCTCCCCACACCATGATGCCGGGTGTTGGCCCTGTGTGCCTCGGTCGTATGCAGTCCTGATTGTGGCGCTCACCTGCACGGCGCCAAACACGCATACGACCATCATTGGCACCAAGGCAGAAGCGACTCTCATCGCTGAAGACGACACGTCTCCATTCGTCCCTCCATTCACGCCTGTCGCGACACCACTGGAGGCGGGCTGCACGATGTTGGGGCGTGAGCGGAAGACGGCCTAACGGTGTGCGGGACCGTAGCCCAGCTTCATGGAGACGGTTGCGAATGGTCCTCGCCGATACCCCAGGAGCAACAGTGTCCCTAATTTGCTGGGAAGTGGCGGTGCGGTCCCCTACGGCACTGCGTAGGATCCTACGGTCTTGGCGTGCATCCGTGCGTCGCTGCGGTCCGGTCCCAGGTCGACGGGCACGTGCACCTTCCGCCGACCACTGGCGACAACATCGATGTACTGTGGAGACCTCACGCCCCACGTGTTGAGCAATTCGGCGGTACGTCCACCCGGCCTCCCGCATGCCCACTATACGCCCTCGCTCAAAGTCCGTCAACTGCACATACGGTTCACGTCCACGCTGTCGCGGCATGCTACCAGTGTTAAAGACTGCGATGGAGCTCCGTATGCCACGGCAAACTGGCTGACACTGACGGCGGCGGTGCACAAATGCTGCGCAGCTAGCGCCATTCGACGGCCAACACCGCGGTTCCTGGTGTGTCCGCTGTGCCGTGCGTGTGATCATTGCTTGTACAGCCCTCTCGCAGTGTCCGGAGCAAGTATGGTGGGTCTGACACACCGGTGTCAATGTGTTCTTTTTTCCATTTCCAGGAGTGTATGTTTTAAAATAAACTATCCAGTCTAGAACATAGGGAACTTATTTAGACAAGTAATCACAAATGCATTGTTATAGTGAACAGAGGACACAGTGTTACTGTGTGTGTACATTGTTGCTTGTTAGTTGCACGATTACGTAACGACTATACGGCTCACATACTAAGAACATATAATGCTAATGAGATTTTAATGCAACATTTTGGTTTACTTGAAAATACATTCTAGATTTAAAGTACTTTCTGTGAGATACCAGATGACACAGTGGTTAGTTTATGTGACAGCTACACGATTTTATCACGACGCTACTAATGAGTGACAATTTACAATGTTGCTTTTGCGGTGTATCTGTTTTATATCTGCACAGTTTTTCTGTATTGTTCTGGAAAGTAAAACATGTTTTAGTAGTAACTTTTGTGGTATAGCTACAATGAGACAGCCTTTTCCGTAGCACAACAATACGTTACAGCACAGTAATTCCTTCATCACGGCAATAAGCGTAATAACTAAGATATCTATATGCAATGCAGAACTTAGCTTTCCGAGGACGATAACTACGACACTTCCACAGAGATTGTCTTAAAACAAGATGCACAGTTTAGCGCTACAGTACACGTATTTGAGTGATTAATTTTGTACTTAAAACATTTATTTTTAAAGATATTTTAAGTACAATGATACAAAGAGAGTTTTCCGTGATATATTTCATTCCATTGCTGAAATCTGTAACACCTGAGGGTATAATTACATTAATCCTCAGGGGGTACACGCTTACTTTGTGTACCATGTGTCTGGCAAGCACAAGGAGCCCTAGCTAATATGGTATTTGCTTATACAACTTCACACATCGGTACCATATTTCTCTAACACATAAATTACACAGCTATCTGATCATTTAACTGAGAGAGACAAACATTTATTTTACTACATCAGTGACACATGTTTACACAATTACACTGTTGGATAACTTCACACTTACGAAATTGTATTTTGTCTGTACTTTGTGAACTGTTCATATTTTTTCGGAATATTTGGTATGGGATCACGATTTTTAAAGTACGATTGAGGTAGATGACACTATTGAAATGAGCAGAGAATTTTTTTTATTTTTTGAAATTATTGCAGAAAGCTACGACGTTTTTGAGATTTGGCTGAGTTTTTATGATGTTATTGTTACGATGACAATGTGTATTATGCTGTTGAGGTATGTTTATGATCCATAAGCTGATGCTATATGAGGAGTCTGATTATTCTACATATTTATTATGATGAAATATTGAAGAACTGTCGACGAATATTTATATGTGTAATAAGGTAAGGAATTATGAGTAGTGGTTAGGGACTCTGACTTGTGAAAAGGATGTTGGAAACCAAGAATCGTACTTTAAGAGTTATGAAATGTGTGTAAATGCGTGAATGTACCACAATTCCGACAAAAATTTTTTGGACACTGTTATATTTACAGGATTCTGTTTCTACACATTTGTAACGCAAATTCTCGACCTGTGAAATTTTTTATATGAGACTGTCACTGTAGTGTTAACTGGTGTCGTAAATATTTCGGTAAGAAAGTTAAGTGACCACGTTCACGTAATGCGTCGTGGGCACCCAGCTGTGCGACGGTTGCCTGGAAAAACGCCATTAGTGTGTGCCTTTCAGAGGCACAGGTGAAAAAGAAGGGAGAGGTCATTAACCTCGCTATTGACACTCCTTTCTAGAAAGCATCGCAAATACGACACGCTCATTACTTGGAAAGATACATACATCTGCACACCTGATAATGACAAGCGTCTTTCTACGAGAGTTGAGAAAATTTCTACTATCTACGAAATGCCACATGACTATTGAATGATATTTTTATGCTTTACTTTGTACATAGTTGCTTATTTCATTTGGTATCTGGTTTCCAGCTGTGTTGCAGCATTGGTTTTATAAAATAAAATTAAATGTATTTGCTAATGTGAACACTTTCTGCCAACAGATCTATTAAACAATAATTTTATGATCCACATTCTTCGAAAAAGGAGCACTTGGAATGGAAAGAACAATAAGAAAGGATTAATAACAGTAACTGCATACCTAATTTTCTTTTCAACTACTTGGTAATTTTTTTGGTAGAGTAAGTTATCGTGATGTATCACTCTAGTGTTAAGATGTGACATAGGTATTAAACATGTATATTTTTACTGTAATATTTTTTCTGCTTGAGCTTTGTCATGTTTAGGTATAAGTTATAGCATTTGCTGCTGCTGTTTGCCATGCATAGTGCTACTGAATGTCACTTTGTATTACTCTGTTAAGCCAGTTTTACTACTGATTTGTTTTTCTTGTTGCTGCACATTGGCTCATATTAGTTGTAATCTTGCATTTGCTTTTCTAATTTATATATACTGGTGCTTGCTTTGCCAATTTCCATTTTTTTGGTCTTGTTGTTTGTGTTAATTGTTTTGTGTTGCTGCATTGCCTCGCCACTTAGTTTATGCATCTGAGCTCAGTAGATTTAAGTTAGCTTAAGATGGGGTAGGCTATATGTGAGAACGAGTTGTGATGAATTGGAAGAAATTCATGGAGAAGCTATAAGAAAATGGTTTGGCCAAAAAAGAATTTTGAAAGAGGATGTGAACAGAATATAGAAAGCATGCTTGGATAGGATTTTTTTGGTGGTAACAAATGCTGAAATAAGAGGAAAGATCTACAGAACGAAGTTTTGGGTTGGACTGCAGTACCAAATGTCACACTGAAAACGAACCCTGTCTTTCCTTTTGTATTATTCCGCTATGTGTTTATGTACCCTTGTGTATTTGTCTTTTTCCTGTCTTTAAGTGTTTAGCTAATAAGATTTATGTTGTAGAATTTTTCAAATACTATGTTATTTACTTTGTAAAGATGTTTAGACATTATTAATTCTGTTCTGTTCAAATGCTCATGTGTGAAATTAATCTTTCGAAAACTATTCTCATTATTTTATATATTTACTTATTTCATAATTCCTGTAACACTGATGTACATGTTTATTTCTATTCTTTTGTAAAGCCTGTTTTACTACAAATGTTATCTGTATTGTTATGTTCTTTAATGATGTATTTTGTACCTTTGTTATTGTATTCTTATGTTATAAAATTGTAATTGACACCAGTTCATCAAATTAAGTAACTTGTAAGTTACATTTCACTCGTCATAGTATATGGACAATATGTGAGAAGTAGGGACTGTTAGTGTTTGGATGTGTGTTAATAAGTCAGCAAGGGACTGATTAACAGCACTGCTGGTTCTAAGGAGATTTAAAAAAAAAAATTTTGTGAGTGCACAAGTGGTGGTTCATGGACTTGCTATATTGTCCGCAAGACTCTTCGATGGTGATTGTGCACCTGCACAGTCGCAACAGATGGCTGCTGGCCGTCTCTACAAGGACTGAAGTGGGTCTGCACCTATGATGACCCACCAATACCATTATTTCTGCAAGGACTGCAGTGGGTCTGCACCTCTGATGGCCCACCAATACCGTAATCTCTAACAAGACTACAGTGGTCTGCTCTGTGATGACCTACCTACCAATATTCTTCAACTTCGACTGACTGCTGTGGGTTTGCTCTGTTGTGGCCCATTACCTGTCTGCATGTCAAGAGTCAGCACTGTCTTTCCATTGGAAGGACAACACTACTTCTCCAAGACTGCATTGAAATCCACTACTTCCGTGTGCTTTCTCTTTTACTGCTCAGATTTTGAAAAAAAAAAATAAAACACTGCAATTTTACTGTGATGAACGATCAGGACTGTCTTTATGAATTGTGAGAAAATTTTAGCTTTTGACCGACATTGTATCGATGTGTGTGAGCATTTGATTTCTTTGTTACTGTAATTATGAAAAAATTTTCAAATCTGTATTGGCCACTGCCAAAACATTTTGTAAAATTTTTTGTGGGGAGCATGGGGGCTATGTAAGTAGGCTGTTTAGGTTTTTATATTGGTAACGCCACGTAGCGCTCTGTATGAAAATCACTGGCTGTGCTGTGTGCAGTCTGTGGCTGGTTTGCATTGTTGTTGGCCATTGTAGTGTTGGGCAGTTGGCTGTTAACAGTGCGTAGCGTTGCGCAGTTGGAGGTGAGCCGCCAGCAGTGGTGGATGTGGGGAGAGAAATGGCGGAGTTTTGAAATTTGTAAGACTGGATGTCATGAACTGCTATAAATATTATGACCTTTGAACACTATTAAGGTAAATACATTGTTTGTTCTCTATCAAAATCTTTCATTTGCTAACTATGCCTATCAGTAGTTAGTGCCTTCAGTAGTTTGAATCTTTTATTTAGCTGGCAGTAGTGGCGCTCGCTGTATTGCAGTAGTCCGAGTAACGAAGATTTTTGGTGAGGTAAGTGATTTGTGAAAGATATAGGTTAATGTTAGTCAGGGCCATTCTTTTGTAGGGATTTTTGAAAGTCAGATTGCGTTGCACTAAAAATATTGTGCGTCAGTTTAGTGTTGATCAGAATAGGTAAAGAGCGAAATGTCTGAGTGCGTTCAGTTCTGCTCAGCTGTTTGAAAATCAAATAATGTAAGAGGTTTATCAGCACAGTAATTAATTAATTTTTCTAAGCGGACGTTTCACAATATTAATACACACTGATAGTAGCTATAATTTAGTGAAAATTACCGTAATACATTTTTTAGAATATGGAACGGATAATTTAAACTGATGTCATCGAGTAATATTGTAAGTAGGCTGTTTAGGTTTTTTTTTATTGGTAACGCCACCTCTGTATAAAAAAATCACTGGCTGTGCTGTGTGCAGTCTGTGGCTGCTTTGCATTGTTGTAATACTCAACCATTGTAGTGTTAGGCAGCTGGCTGTGAACAGCGCGTAGCGTTGCGCAGTTGGAGGTGAGCCGCCAGCAGTGGTGGATGTGGGGAGAGAGATGGCGGAGTTTTGAAATTTGTCATGAACTGCTATATATATATGATGACTATTGAGGTAAATACATTGGTTGTTCTCTATTAATATCTTTCATTTGCTAACTATCCCTATCAGTAGTTAGTGCCTTCCATAGTTTGAATCTTTTATTTAGCTGGCAGTATTGGCGCCGGCTGTATTGCAGTAGTGGGAGTAACCAAGATTTTTGTGAGGTAAGTGATTTGTGAAAAGTACAGGTTAATGTTAGTCAGGGCCATTCTCTTGTAGAGATTATTGAAAGTCAGATTGCGTTGCGCTAAAAATCCTGTGTGTCAGTTAAGCCTAGTCACGTGTATAATTATTCAAAGGGGACGTTTCATATGTCGACCCTTAGCTGAGGATACCTCACTGGAATCTTCTGATTTTTTCTTGTAGTTTGTGTAATTAGTGTAGCTTTTGGTTATTGCTAGCGCGTAATTGTAGAGAAAATCTCCTTTGTAGTTGCAGTCTTTCATTGTTGTACAGTAAAACAGGTGTGGCATGCATGTAGATTTGCACCAAGTATTTCTCAGCTGCAATTAACTAGATATAATTTTCAGTGTTATGTTAATGTGTTCTGTTATTTTTGCTCTTCAAATTGTGTTTTTCTGTGTTGTCGTGTGAAATACTGTGACAATAATGGCGTGTGAAAAACGTAATACTAGGCTCCAAAGTAAACTGAGAAATGATAGTGAAAACGAAAGCAGTGTGTTAGCGCCACCGAGTAATGAATTAACTGATGTTCAAATTAGTAATTTGGTAATTGTGCATAGGGAAATGGAGCTTGCGGCAAACAATGGCGTGGACAGGGAAACAATTAATGAAGAGGGAAGCATTATCGATCGATCGGTCGGCAACAGCTCGCCTCAGGAATCGGGAATGACAGAACACAATATTGCAAATACTGTAGACTTAGGTTTTGGGTCCTCACCGTTTTCTCAAATGAGTCAAGACACATTTTCTGCTTGTCAAAATGTGAATGTTGCTGGTGCAAATGCACTGCCAAAAAGCATAGAGAAACAGATTCCGGACACTAATACATTATTATTGCAATTAATGCAACAAATGGAACAAAATCAGAGACAAACACAGCAAAAGCTTGAAAAATTAGACACAATGGAACAAAATCAGAGACAAACACAGCAAAAGCTTCAAAAATTAGACACAATGGAAGAAAATCTTCAAAAGTTAGACACAATGGAACAACACCAGAGACAAACACAGCAACAATTAGACACAATGGAACAAAATCAGAGACAAACACAGCAAAAGCTTCAAAAATTAGACACAATGGAAGAAAATCTTCAAAAGTTAGACACAATGGAACAACACCAGAGACAAACACAACAACAGTTAGACGCAATGGGACAAAATCTTCAAAAGTTAGACTCAGTGGAAATTAGGCTTGAACAAACACGTGAAGATTTAACTACCGAGTTACATAACATTGAATCGAAATGTCAAAAAGTCTGTAATGATGTAAAAACACAAATTTGTGAGCATTTTCAACCTATTTTTTCGCGGCATGAAAGTGCATTACAGAATCACGAAGCAGCCATAAAAGAACTGCAAATTATTGTTCATGAAAATCATGAGACCTTGCAAGCTAAAATTGACTCAGTTGCATCTACCGATTCGGTTACGCAACTTGCGAAAACCCAGGAAAACTTAAAGGACACAGTAGAAAGACACATGGAGGAAATTAGTACATTATCAGAGAAAGTAGTTGAACTTTCGGATCAGCTAAATAATTTATCTACGAAGGTAGATGATAATCTGAATGACACAAAACCGGTAGTCTTTAATGACACAGAAGAGAGCGAACAAATTAGGAAACTGAAACAAAATCTGAATAAAATTAATACGCAACACCAAGTAGAAATCCGGGAAGTACAAGATCAGCTGACACAGGTAATACAAGAATTACGTATTTCAGAGGACACTCGCGCCCCAATACGGGAAGAGGGACATAGAAATACGGAACAGCCGCAAAATAATAACACAGCGCATTTCGGAAATAATGAAAGAAACTGGCAATGTGCACCGAATTTTGAGATTGAACCGCCGACACGACGTAACAATGAGCGACATGCGATTCGCCGACACGATGATTTTGACTATAAGCTGTTCATTACTACACGTAAATTCAAAACGTTTAAGAATTCTGGCAACGACATTCATCCACAAGCGTGGCTCCATCAATTCTCTCATTGTTTTCCTCCCAACTGGTCATTAGAGCACAGATTAGAATTTATGTGTGGCTACTTGGAGAATGAACCAGCTGAAAGAATGCGATCGGCCATTCACGATTGTCACAGTGAAGGAGAATTTTATCATGCCTTCCTCTCAGCGTATTGGTCTCAAGCTACACAAGACCGAGTAAAACACAGCATCATAATGACGAAACGTTTCGAACAATCTGAATTTTCCAGTCTTACGAAATATTTTGAAGACATGTTGCATAAGAATCAGTATCTTTCAAACCCATACAGCGCCTCAGAACTCATCCGCATTTGCTTAATCAAATTACCTGAACATTTACGGCATATTATTTTAGCAGGACGTTGCAAAGACGACATTGAAGCTTTTCAGGGACTGTTACAAGAACTGGAAATCGACACTGACAATCGCGGAACGCGAGAACAGGAGCACAACAATTACAGATCACATCCGTCGCAATTCAGCGATGAAAGAAATAATAACTGGACGCGACAAGGCTATTCTTACAACGCAAATCGTGACCAAAACAGACACCACCCATATGACAACCACTGGCAGAGTAATAATAGTTACAGAGAAAGATCGCATTTCCGTAGTAATGACTATCACAGAGACAATCAGAGAAACAGACAATATGGGAACCAAAACAATTATTATCAAGGGAGGCAGAATAACTTCAGACGCAACAGTTCGGCGCACAGTTACGATTCAGGGAGAAATTCTCCACCACGTGACGGACAAGGAAGAAACTACGGAATCTACCGACATGACGACAGACGATATATTCGTAACGACAGACCTGAATTGCATCAGAACTGGCGGGATTCAAACAGGGCAGGGCCTTCTCGTCAGAGTGAATTTGCAGAAGTTAGGTCTCCTAATCCCAATAACGGCGCGCGCCAACACAGAGACAGACAATGACTCGCACAGCAGGCTGCCGCGTGCGCCCGCTGGCTCCGAGAAAAATAACATAAGACGCTAGCCTTGAGAAAAATTTCAGTATTCTTTACCGACGTACACCGCATGACAATTGCATTCGAGTTGAAACACTGCGTACTAGGAAGAGTAAAGGTTTACACCACATTTCACATGTAAAACCGTTTATTGAAAGATAATCTGCTTTTTAACTTTGTCTTTGCCATATAACTTTTCACTTTACATTGCTAATATGCTTTGTCAGACTTAGAATCTGTTAACATACAACTATGTTTGAAGTTAAATATCCAGCCTAGAACCTAGGGAACATTTTTAAACAGAAATTACGAATGCATTGTTATAGTGAACAGACTACACAGTGTTGTATTTGTACATTCTTGCTTGTTAGTTGCACGATTACATAACGACTATCAGGCTTACATACTTAGGACACATACTGGTACTGCTAATGAGATTTTAATGCAACATTTTGGTTTACTTGAAAATACATTCTGGATTTAAAGTACTTTCCGTGAGATACCAGATGACACAGTGGTTAGTTTATGTGACAGCTACACGATTTTATCACGACGCTACTAATGAGTGACAGTTTACAATGTTGCTTTTGCAGTGTTTCTGTTTTATATCTGCACAGTTTTCTGTTTTATTCTGGAAAGTAAAACACGTTTTAGTAGTAACTTTTGTGGTATAGCTACAATGAGACAGCCTTTTCCGTAGCACAACAATACGTTACAGCACAGTACTTTCCTCATCACGGCAGTAAGCGTAATAACTAAGATATCTATACGCAAAGCATTTCACTTTTGTGTATCATGAGGTAAGTACATTGACTTCTGCAGAACTTAGCTTTCGGAGGACGATACCTACGACACTTCCACAGATATTATGTTGCAACAAGACGCACATTTAGCGCTACAGGACACGTACTTGAGTGATTAATTTCGCACTTAAAACATTTATTTTTTTTAAGATATTTGAAGTACAATGATACAAGGGTTTTCCGTGATATATTTCATTCCATTGCTGTAATCTGTAACACCTGAGGGTATAATTACATTAATCCTCAGGGGGTACACGCCTACTTTGTGTACCGTGTGTTTGGCAAGCACAAGGAGCCCTAGCTAATATGGTATTTTCTTATACAACTTTACACATCGGTACCATATTTCTCTAACACATAATTACACAGCTATCTGATTATTTACCTGAGAGAGACAAACATTTCTTTACTACATCAGTGACAGATATTTACGTAATTACACAGTTGGGTAACTTCACACTTATGAAGTTTTGGGCCAAAATGAGTATTGTACAATGATCCTTAATTATTTTGAAAGAAATATGATCAGAGTAGAGAAAGCAGGTATTGATAGGACTTTTTGGAAATAATGAGGAACGAAGGGAGATGTCCGAGAAGTAAAGAAAGTATTGTTTGTAAAATACTGCAGTAAAAGAAACCCTGTCCTTTCCTTGTGTTCTTCCCCTATGTGTTTGTGTACCCTTGTGTATTTGTTTTCTTCCTGTCTCTGTGTACTGTTTCATAGAACTTTTTTCTCTTCTAATACTAAGCTACATTCACTATGATGAGGAATACTACTATCCTCAAATATAATTGGCATATATGTTATTTACCTTGTAAATATGCTTAGAAATTATTTATTCTGTTTTGTTTTAATGCTCATGTGTAAAGTTGATGTTTCAAAAGTTATTCTGATCTTTTATGTATTTACTTATGTCATTATTTCTGTAACACTGATGTACATATTTTTATTCTTTTGTAAAGCCCATATTACTACAAATGTTATCTGTATTGTTATGTTCTTTAATGATGTATTTTGCACCTTTGTAATTGTATTCTTATGTTATAAAATTGTAATTGACACCAGTTTATCAAACTAAGTAACTTGTAAGCATACATTTCACTTCACACGTTTCTGTTGGTCATAGTATATGGACAACATGTGAGAAGTAGGGACTGATAGTGTTTGCACGTGTGTTAATAATTCAGCAAGGGACTGGTTAACAGCATTGCTGGTTCTAAGGACAATTAGAAAAAAAAATTTGTGAGTGCACAAGTGGTGGTTATGGACTTGCTATATAATCCACAAGACTCTTCAATGGTGATTGTGCACCTGCACAGTCACAACCGATGGCTGCTGGCCATCTCTACAAGGGCTACAGTGGGTCTGCATCTTTGATGACCCAACAATACCATTATTTCTACAAGGACTACAGTGGGTCTACACCTTTGCTGACTCACCAATACCATTATTTCTACAAGGACTGCAGTGGGTCTGCACCTCTGGTGGCCCACCAATACCGTTGTCTCTACCAGGACTACAGTGGGTCTGCTCTGTGATGACCAACCTACCAATATTCTTAAAAACGTCGAATGACTCTGCTGTGGGTTTGCTCTGTTGTGGCCCATTACCTGTCAGCATGTCAAAAGTCAGCACTGTCTTTCCGTTGGAAGGACAACACTACTTCTTCAAGACTGCATGGAAATCCACTACTTCCGTGTGCATTTTCTTTTACTGCTCAGACTTTGAGAAAAACACTGCAATGTGATGAATGATCAGGACTGTCTTTATGGACTGTGAGAAAATTTTAGCTTTTGACCAACATTGTATCAATAAGTGTGTGCATTTGATTTCTTTGTTATTGTAATTACGATTATGAAAAATTTTAACAAATATGTATTGGCCAGTGCCCAAAAAAATTTGTAAAATTTTTTGTGGGGAGCATGGGGGCTATGTAAGTAGGCTGTTTAGGTTTTTTTATTGGTAACGCCACCTCTGTATAAAAAAATCACTGGCTGTGCTGTGTGCAGTCTGTGGCTGCTTTGCATTGTTGTAATACTCAACCATTGTAGTGTTAGGCAGCTGGCTGTGAACAGCGCGTAGCGTTGCGCAGTTGGAGGTGAGCCGCCAGCAGTGGTGGATGTGGGGAGAGAGATGGCGGAGTTTTGAAATTTGTCATGAACTGCTATATATATATGATGACTATTGAGGTAAATACATTGGTTGTTCTCTATTAATATCTTTCATTTGCTAACTATCCCTATCAGTAGTTAGTGCCTTCCATAGTTTGAATCTTTTATTTAGCTGGCAGTAGTGGCGCTGGCTGTATTGCAGTAGTGGGAGTAACCAAGATTTTTGTGAGGTAAGTGATTTGTGAAAAGTACAGGTTAATGTTAGTCAGGGCCATTCTCTTGTAGAGATTATTGAAAGTCAGATTGCGTTGCGCTAAAAATACTGTGTATCAGTTAAGCCCAGTCACGTGTATAATTATTCAAAGGGGACGTTTCAATATTTGTGTAGTTTTTTTTACCACTACCGTATGTCTCTGTTAGTGACGAACTGTCTTGGTTGTGTGAATAAGAGTTTAGGGCAACGGTATGGATCAGACTCTATACATTTCATTTTATCTATGTTACACTGGGGGTTACATCACTTGGAATTAACATATTAATTGCTGCTACTGCAGATAAGGTCACCATCTCCGAACACGTTCAGTTCTATTACAAAATTTAGTCGATGAACCAGTTTTGTTAGTGTGACCATGTGAGTCAGTTCTACTGGAACGAATCTGCATAAGCCACAGAAAACCTATGACGCAGTTTAACACCGAAAGAGGTCACATTTACAGTGGTAAACACAATAACCGATTTGTTATAGTGCAAGCCCCAAAACTACTGTGACGTTCAACTCTCAATTGCAAACATGAAAAGGTTGTATCACAAGGAAGTCTTTCAACTAAGATTTGAAAAAGAATGTTTTTATTACTCAATTTTTCTTTCTGTGCTCTTGAAAGTCCACTGAAAACGAAACGTGATGAATAGTACGAACCTTACTTTATTGTTATTAAAGAGGTGTTACCTTACTGCAAGTCACTGTTACTTCAGGTGTTCACTGAATGAATATAGCAGTTGCGTTTGATAAGTTAAACTCTTAACAATATATTCCACGCGTTAGTATATGTATAGGGATGACAGAGTGAAAATTTCTAGACGCATAGATTTGTATACTCACACGTAGTCGGTGAGAGACTGTGGGTAGTGTCCGTCCGGCCACTCCAGGAAGCATATCCGTGACTCCTCACCACCAGCATACCTGCAACACAATGCCACCTTTCAGGTCTCCTCTGCAGGGAAGGACGTATCACTAGCGAGAAGGTTGGAAGCTAAGAACTTAACATGGTACGGAATTTAACACTGAATCAAAATATTGTTATGGGTCAACTGTCAATTTTGAAAATCGCCATCAACTTTGTACCGAGAAACTGTTAAAACAGTGACTTATCAATTTGAGTGAATCTCTTCTCCAACTCAGTTTGTGAAAGCCACTTTTCAAGATTGTAATTTGGCATATGTTCCAAAAGAGTACATCTTCCAGTCCGACCAGTCTGGTATCGTATTTCTGTAGTTTTTCTCCGTCATTTAAAACGAATGAGTTTATTGTATCTTCGAGCAGATGCACTCTATCTACTGACTGTGATTCAGATAGGTTGGTAATCTCTCACATTCTTTCGGCTTCGAAGAATATCTTTGCTGTAACATGTTCCTAAAAGCAATTTAATTGGTTAGTGCTGACCTCGGTTGCTAAAACGACAGAAATGCTAAAAAATAAATGAGAGATGTGTTCCTAGATATCTGCTTAGCCTAGCCTAGAGGATTCACATCTGATGGTGCGTGTGTCGACCGTGCTGTGTGATTGCTGCCGCATGAGGATTATGGTATCTGAAGGGCTGGAACATTAGCAAACTAATTAAATACTGTAATCGCTTGTAGTTGGGGCTGCGATGCTTCTTGAGATAAAGTGAGATAATGTGATTAATCGAAGGTATATTTGCAGTGATTATTGGACGTGCGTTTCGTTGTTCCCCTAACGAAATGGAGATGTTAAACGTCAGCTGCGGTTCTGCTGTCGTCCCGACCGCGGCCGGCATCGGACTCCGCCAGGTCTTGTTGGGGTTTCAGTATTCAGTTCACAATAAAAAGAGGCAACAGGGGGAAACTACATACCAAAGAAAAACGGACCGTTCTCGTAAAATGTTGTATGTATTCTCTTAGACGAGTACATTAAATGAGAGACAACCCATTATAAACGATTAGCGGTTACAGCACACAAATTAAGTTATGAAACTGGCGAGACCTGAACTTGCTGCAGGTCAAGACGATAACAGTTAAACAAGAAACAAATTATGGATATTCTGGTGAATGGCCCAATCCACGAATCAAAAGAGAGAGCGTCGTGAGATACTTGTTACAATAATAGTCATGAGTATTGGAGAGGCCGACCCAAGCGGGGGCGATTCAGGTCGCTATTCCGGAAACTTGATACGGTCATCACGCCTAGTGTTCAGTGCATGTGCTATTGCATCGCGTCGGAATTATTACCAATTAGCCAGCGGAAGCTGATTACCGACCATACTGTAGAGAGTCACGAAGGCTGTCGATGTATCGAGCATGCCCACCGGTGCATTATTAGCGGTAATTCGCAAGCTGACGATGATCACGAACCTACTCCAACTAAGAACTGACCTCAACTGGGGCGTTGATGGCGTCCCTCGTCAGTTTTGTGTATGAAGACCCAACGACACTGTACACTTCCGCCGGCAAGAAGAGGAGCCCCGTAACGAACCTAACAGGTGTGGCTGTTTCGAATTTGTTCGGGCCTGTACAGGCAGTGCCAGCAGCCTATAGGTAGGGAGACCTGGAATAGCGGCTCTTCTGAGAAAACGGCGGGTGGGAAACGTCCCTTCGCCGCTGGTGAAGAAGGACTAAAATCCAAGCCAGCGGCTACCTTGGCCTTCCAGAAATATTGTACAAATTCTATATTAATTAAGGCAGTTGTCAGAAAATTATAATGTCTTCACGAGCAGGGAGTCTTGTGGTTAGGCAATCCTGCAGAAGTACCCACTTGCTGTGGAGAATTAATTTGATGCGATTTAATTGGCCTTCAATTAAATCGGCTTTTGAAATACTGGGCCGATTAACCCGCTACCTATATCAATCTACTCGTAATTTAAATACAAATCTGAATCTGTAATCAAAAGCATTAGTTAAATTTTATTTGAACGCTCTCCGTTTGTCAGAGGACTGGACTAACTGCTACCGTGCTTCCACGCGCTTTGTTGGTGGGTACCACAATATACCACTGCCATATAGCATTGGGAAAAAAGTCTTAAACGTTGCTGGAGGCACTGAAACACAAAATGTAATGCTTTGATGAAAGCTACATGACTATCATAATTACTGTTTTAAATATAAGCATATCAGGCTAAAAATTAGTCACCCGCAAAATACATCAATACCCGCAGCTTTTAAACTGGCGTCAAATCGTCCAGCAGTCCCTTCAGTGGGTACTTAGAGGCATTCATTCCTTTATTTCACACCCGTTTTCAAGGTTCACACGTTCCAGTAGCGTAGCCAAATGCAAGGACCGCCAGGTGTGTTAGTGGAAGTTCGTGGCTCTTTCAGAGTCCCAAGAGACAGATGAATGTCATAGGGCACAATAGCGCATCTGTATCTGTGTGGCAGAAGTAGAGATGAACTTTGGAATGAGCAGAAGGAAGTATATGTTCGAATGGTTTAACCTAATGAGGGCGCCAGCATTGCGACATGGATGTGAACGTAGGACATTAATGAAACAATGCATTACAAGACTACTAAACGCAGAGTCTGAATTGGTAGCGAGCTGGACGTTTCTAGACATTGTTCCTGTTGTGGCCTTGAGCCCAAAGATTGGTTTCATGCAGCTCTCCACACTAGCGTACACAGTGCATGCCTTTTCATCTCAGAATAGCTACTGCAACCTACATCCTTCTGAACGTACATACGGATTTGGTGCCAAGGTCTCCGTTTCATACCCCGTATTTCTCTTCATTACTTAACTGACAATTCCTTGATGTCTCATGATGTGTCCTCTTTTTAGTCTAACTGTACCATAATTATCTCTGTTCCCCGATTCAGTACCTACTCATCAGTTGTCGATCTGCCCGTCTACTCGTCAGCATTCTATAGCACCACATAAAACTTCTACTCTCTTCTTGTCTGAACTGTTTATCGTCCCCATACAGTAGAGCTGCATGTCCTCGGGGAGAAAAAGACACCGGCCGTAGTCGGCCATTCCCATTAGCCGTTCGCAATATCAGCACGGCTAGGGGATATTGGCTAATGTTACAAGGCCAGATCACTCAATCACCCAGACCGTTGCTCCTGCAACTACCGAAAAGACTGCTGCCACTCTTCTGGTCGTCTCCAAATATAGTACTGTGAGGCTATCTGTATCGTTAAGGGAAGTAGCTCACTTCACCTCGACGAGATCCGTGGTTCATTGAATGGCATTTCGGTTTACACTTAAATAAATTACGTATAACTCAAGAAGTACAGAATGTTAACTTGGATCAGGAAATAATAAAATATAGTTGCAAGCGGGTCACATACGTGGCATCAATGGATGGAATATAATACTGATATATGAGCTAAAACACGGAAGTAATCAGCACAGTTAGACAGAGAAGAAAGGAAAAGGTATCACGAAGACTTTTTACAGTACAGCAAACGAGATATTGCAAACCTTTACGGTAGTACAAAATTTTGATTGGCACCGAAATACCAGCGAAATTTAGAAGAGTATGTCGGTGTGCAGCTTACTAATGACTCAACGAGACGATGGGTAAGAGCCTTCAGGACACCCACATCCGTCGGCCGTTCTCCAATCACCTCTCTAACACAATCAGTCTGGTGATCTGGTGAGAGACACGTTTGTCGGCTTGAGTGCTTTCCTCTTTAGGCACGCCGTTCCGTCCAGCATGGTTTTGGGAAGTTCCTGGATGGCGAACTCACGATTGAAACCTCTAAAACGAATAATAGAGTTTTACTCAGACAAATGAGTTTCATTGCTATTGTATTCAGGTTGCGTTTTCTTCGAAGTTGGACTGGTGATGACAGATGCGGACAATATTCAGAGTCGTGTAGTAGATAGCTAGTCTTTGGTGTATTACAACAGGAACTACATACCAAAGACAAATTGTACACCTCACTCACTACTGAAAACTATAGTGTGTCATAAAAAAGAAATGAGTTCCTCAGCCATAAAATTCTTTGAGCATCTTACTTACAGATAATAACATTTACTTCAAATACAACTTTAAACGCAGACTGATAGTATTTCTGTCTGACGAACCCTTTTGCCCCAAAGAATAATTTCTGAATACATAATAACGTGATTATAACGTGATTTGTGTGTGTGTGTGCGTGTGTGTGTGTGTGTGTGAGTGAGAGAGAGAGAGAGAGAGAGAGAGAGAGAGCGGTCGGAGGGGAGAGAGAGAGAGAGAGAGAGAGAGAGAGAGAGAGAGAGAACAATTGAGTATATATTAAATGGTTCAAATGGCTCTGAGTACTATGGGACTTAACATCTGTGGTCACCTATATAACCTAAGGACATCACACACATCCATGCCCGAGGCAAGATTCGAACCTGCGACCGTAGTAGTCCCGCGGTTCCGGACTGAGAGCCTAGAACCGCGAGACCATGAATATAGATTAGTATAATTCACTGTATGTTAGTAAACAGAAATACGTGACTTAAGACTTACATGTAAATCGTCAGCATGTTGTCACGTTTTTCACTGAGAAAGTGTTCCATAATTGTTGTAATACTGACTCATGCCTCGTCATAATAGGTTACTTAAATTTTGACGTACGGAACATGAAAATAACTAAGGACATTGTAGAGTTTGTATAAATGCATATGATTTCAGTTTTCATATGAAGCATCGACCAAATCTGATAGGCTGCTTCTTGAAGTTAGTTTGCCACTGACACTCGGTGCCATGTGGAAAATTATAGCTGAATTAATTAGAAATGTTACGACTACTCCTTTGGACACATAGATGTACGGTCCGAAACAGGGGGTTGGTACTTCTAATAATGTAAGGATCTTGGAAATTGGAATTTAGGTACGAGCATGTACAGGTGTGCGAAGGCGAGTAGTCCTTTGGTGGACCCATTGGTTTGATAGGCAGCTAACGGTGACAATTTGTTGACTTCTAAGTTGGGAAGATGAAGACGCTGTGTCCACAGGAGGTGGGAGGCGGCGAAAGGCGGTTACACAGCCCGGAGGGCAGGCAAGGAGTCGCCGGTGTTAGCGCTTCCGTCAATACACACGATGGCGACCTTGTTAGTGGTCCATAGTTCGGCCCCATGCAGCGTCAGATGTCATGCTTCTGCTCTCGTAACTGAAGACGGAACGGATCCGCATGCGGCCCCAAAAGTGGACGGTGGTGCCAAAAGGCGACTGGTGAATTGGAGGCGGCGGCAGGTGCTGAGAGATCTCCCCACCGCCTCTCCTCCTCCTAGACCCACGCAGGCTGTGGCTTGACCCCGGCAGAAGATCCCGACGATATGGACGGACGTTGTCAACCTCGTGGCTAACCCCAGCGCACAGCGGACGCCGATGCGAAGCACGGCTTTGTGGATATGCTTAGCCTGGCTGGACGGCCTGCTTTTCTACGTGACTAGGCACGTCGTGTTGTGATTGAGGTCGCATACGCGGCCCTCCAAACGCCGTCGAAATGTCCTCAGTCGCTGGTTGTCGTCCCCAGCTCCCGGTCGTGACTGCGGAGCTCTTGGCATGGCAGAACAGCTGATCTTACCAGCGCTGCTGAGCGTTCGGATTTCAGAATCGGGCCACGGTTTGGTCCGCGCTGTTAGATAGATAGTATGTTCCAAATGAAGAATAAACTAAAACATAACAGTCTCTTTGACTATTTGTGCGCAGCTCGTGGTCTCGCGGTCGCGTTCTCGCTTCCCGAGCACGGGGTCCCGGGTTCGATTCCCGGCGGGGTCAGGGATTTTCACCTGCCTCGAGATGACTGGGTGTTTGTATTGTCCTCTTCATTTCATTATCATTCATCCACGTGGAAGATTGGACTGAGAAAAGATTGGGAATTCGTACGGGCGCTGATAACCGCGCAGTTCAGCGCCCCACAATCCAAACATCATCATCTTTGACTATTTGCTCACACATATTTGTAATTAGAGATTTGAAGGACTGAAGTAACACTCAAAATGAGTAGAATGTGCTCTGCACTGCTTAGAAATTCCCACAGCATTGTATGATCATAAAATTTTTGAAAACATTATCAGCGATCTTATATTAAAATAATAATTAAAAAACAGTCTTGATCGCACATTTCTTGTAATCGGAATGATCGGTTTCAATCCTTAAGGATCATCTTCAGACTCTTGAGCGACTCTTACAGTAACGTATATACACTGAAATAAGATTACAAACTACATATACCCAGAACGGCAGGAGGACTTCCATAGAGCAGGCTGGGGCGATCCATGACGCTGAACTTACTTCTAAATGGATAGGCAGGGAGTGGCCTTAAATAGCACTAGTCACACTCACTGTTCTGTGTATGACATCAGTGTTAACCAATCAGAAGTACGGTGTGCACTATTAGCATAAAATGTATTCCGATAGTCTATATTACTAAGATTTGAACAAAAGTTATAGGTAAAATACGTTGTAAAATTGTTATGAAATAGCTATCCGTAAAAAAATATAAATTAGCTTAAAATAAAGTAGTCTAGGCTGCCCTCTGTTATCCGTTCCGTAATATACGTGCTGTTGGCAAAGATATATGGAATAGCTGCCAAAGGTTGCTAAAGCGATGGAGAGAAGCTACTAGCAAAGATAATCTATATGGACGTTGAGGGTTGCTGTGAAACGGCGTCCTATATCGATGCCATATTCTGAAAAGTTGCCACAGAGTGCTGTAACGACAGGAAAGACGATCTATGTAAACGTTAAGGATTGCCGTAAAGACGGCGTCCTCTGCCGATGTGTAATTGGATAGGAGAGATAAACTGGATCGTGAGGTATCTCCGATGAAAGCACGTTGAGTGTAAGATCATGTCGATGTCGGCCCAGAGCATACTCTTTTCGTATAGCAGCACTCAGTGGACTTATAATCAGTCCACCCTCATGCAACATGTGGATCACCGTACCCAGGCCCCTTAAGACACTTAGAATCCGTTTCGGATTTTGTGTTCAGAACACTGTCGCAGACCCTGTTGATCAACAACATTACATCCACTACATGTCGGCGAAGAATTAATTGTGCACATTTCTTCCACCACCTACATTCAAACTAGCTACCTATGGTTCGAGAGCCACCTTACATTGCGTAGATTAGGTTAGAGGCCTCCGCCTGTTTCTTTTTCTTCTATGCCTGCCGTAAATAGGCCTTCATTGGTCAATCATGTAACCTGTGGTGAATTTTTCCTCGCGAAAACTGTAAAATGGCATCGCCAGCGATAACTAGATTACAAATTCTGAAAAGTATCCTACTCTTGAGAAATAAAAGTGATAATAGCAACGATGTAAATGCTCTTTAATAAAAAATTACAGTAAACATCTTGGGGAACACAGAACCGACTTGATAGTCACGCGCATCAGTACAACGCATCCAGGATCGAGGAAGGTGCGCAGTCGCCGTATTGAACCTACCTGCTACATTAACTACCAGAGCCGGTGTGTTGGTCAACCTGGTTATGCTTTTTAGGCTGTTTCCCACATCGGAGTAGGTTGATATCCGGTGGTACCCACATAGATTCCGCAAACGTTGCGAAAACGATCTCACGCTTTCAAATGGAATAATTCAGCAGCAGAATGATGGGGCGCATATGTTCCGCTCCTGGATGGGGCGGGCGGTGGAGGGAGGAAGGTGTGGGGAAATAGGGGGCGAATGGGGAATCAAAGTTTCAGAAAAATTGGATAGTTTATGCAAGAGAAAGAGCTTCACAAACTGTACAAGTCAATAACGCGTGGGTTCACCTCTGGCCCTTATGCAAGCAGTTATTCGGTTTGGAATTGATTCAGTTGTTGCATGTCCTCCTGACTGATATCGTGCCAAGGTACGGTTTGGCAAGTACGGGGAGAAGCATTATCTTGCTGAAATGTAACCCAGGATCTCTTGCCATGAGGCGTAACAAAACGGGACGCAGGATATAATCGACATTGGATGTGCTGTAAGGGTGCCGAGGATGACAACCAAGGGGATCCAACTAAGAAATGTGCGCCAGGCCGTCACAGCTGATTGTTGGGCCGTAAGGCGTGCGACAATCAAGTTGGTATCTCATCCCTGCCCAGGGCGCTCCAGACACGTCTTCGCTGAACATCGGGCCTTTGTTGGAAGCGGGACTAATCACTGAAGACAATACTCCAGTCAATGACACCCAGCGCGAAAGTCGTGTCTGGAGATGCTTACGACAGCGGTGGGATACCATAGGCTCGCCATACGGACCGACAGCCAGTAGAGATGGTCGAGAGAGCCATTTAATTTCAAAGCAGGGTCCCATTGATTGTTATCCACGACACCTTTACAGCACAACGGTTTATTTATTTTGAGTCGTCAGTCTTCTGACTAGTTGCTGTGACCTCTTCACGAATTCCTCTCCTGTGCCAACCTCTTCATCTCAGAGAGCACTTCCAACCTACGTCCTCAATTATTTGCAGGATGTATTAGTCTTTCTCTGCTGTTTTTACCCTCTAGAGCTCCCTCTAGTACCCTTGCAGTTATTTCCTGATATCTTGAAAGATGTACTACCATGCTCTCCTTTCTCAGTGTTATTGTCTTCTATACATTTCTTTCCTCACCGATTCACGAAAACATCCCCACTCCATACCTTATCAGCCCACCTAATTTTCGGCCCTCTTCTTTGACACTACATCTCGAATTCTTCGATTGTTTTCTTTTCATATTTTTCGACACATTTTCACTGCCGTACAATGCTGTGCTCAAAGCGTACATTCTCAGAAATTTCTTCCTCAAATTAAGACCTATATTTGGTACAAGTAGATTACTCTTGGCCCGGAATACCATTTTTTGCCAGTGATAGCCTGGTTTTAATGTCCTCGTTGCTCAGTCCGTCATTGGTTATTTTGCCGCCTAGGTAGCAGAATTCCTTAATTTTATCTACTTGGTGACCTTGAACCTGATGTTCAGTTTGTCGCTGTTCTCATTGATGCTACTTCTCATTACCTTCGTCTTTCTTCGATTTTCTTTCAGTCCACGTTGCGCACTCGTGAGTCCATTCATTCCATTCAGCAGATCCCGATATCCTTCTTCACTTTCACTGCAATAGCAGTGTCATCTTTTCACCTTGAATTCTAATCCCAGTCTTCAATTTTTCTTTTATTTCGTTCATTGCATCTTAGATACATAGATTGAACATTAGGGGCAAAAGACTACATTCCTGTCTTATACCCTTTTTAACCTGAGCACTTCGTTCTTGATTGCGCTCTTATTATTCCGTCTTGGCTCTTGTACATATTGTATGTTACCCGTCTTTCAATGTAGCTTACCCCAGTTTTCCTCAGAATTTCGAACATCTTTCACTATTTTACACTGTAGAACGCCTTCCTAGGTCAACAAATCCTATGAACGTGTCTTGATTTTTCTTTAGTCTTGCTTTCATCAGCAACCGCAACGTCAGAATTGCATCTCTGGTGCATTTGCCTTTCCTAAAGCCAAACTGATCGTCACCTAACACATCCTCAATTTTATTTTCCTTTCTTCTGTACAGTTTTCTTGGCAGCAACTTGGATGCATGAGCTGTTAAGCATTTCCATTTTTAGATTTTCAAACTTCTGACATTCCACGCTCCGACTTATAGAACGTTATCTTTTCGTTGTTTTTTTTCAGTATTTTTCTTATGATTACCTCCCCCTTGGCAGTCCCCTCCCGGAGATCTGAATCTGGGTCTATTTCGGAATCTTTTGCCAATGGAGAGAACGTCATGACATTTCCTCTGTCTTTAATGCAGTGTTTCCAATGCTTTCTGCAGCCTCATGCCGTTGATCATTGCTGATTCTTCGGCCTTTGGGGGCAATATCACACCACAAGGGCAACAGAGTGCCCTGAAGTTCTGTCCGCTTCTCCGACTTTTTAGACAAGGCCGTCGGCAGAATGTGGGTGACTTACTAAGCGGAAAGACTTCAGCGGCGAATGCTGATGATTTTTATTCAGACATTAAGCGGCGCTGTGGTTCGAACCCGGGACCGAGGACGTTTTGATTACTGATAAAAGACGCTATCCACTTTTGTCCCGTCATTTTGATCGTTCTTGTTCTCGGCATTTGGTCTTCGCGGACGGCGCATGACACCTGTTGAAGTTGATCATTGCATGTTTCACTCAGTGAAGGGCTAGGACCGAACACGCTGAGTCGCCGTGGCGGCACTAGACCATGGATGCACAGCGGTACGTCCACCGTATTGTAGGCCCCGTTTTGTTGGCTTTCATAGCAAGCCATCCCGGGCTTACATTTTATCCGGAAAGTGCGAGAATTACCGCACAATCAGCTTAACAGCTCCTGCATACAAGTTGCTGACAAGAATACTACACAGAAAAATGGAAAAAATTAGGATGTGTTAGATGACGCTCAGTTTGGCCTTAGGAAAGGTAAAGGCACCAGGGGTCCCATTTTGACATAGTGGTTGATAATGGAAGCAAGACTAAAGAAAAATCAATAGACGTTCATATGATTTGTCGACCTGGAAAAAGCGTTCGATAATGTAAAATGGTGCAAGATGTTCGAAATCCTGAGAAAAATAGGGGAAAGCTGTAGGGAGGGACGGGTAATATACAATATATACAAGAGTCAATAGGGTATAAAAAGAGTGGATGACCAAGAACGAAGTGCTCGGATTAAAAAGGGTGTAAGACAGGGATGTAGTCTTTCCGCCCTAGTGTCCAGTCTGTACATCGAAGAAGCAATGATGGAAATAAAAGTGAGGTTCAGGAGTAGAATTAAATTCAAGGTGAAAGGATATCAATGATACGATTCGCTGATAACATTGCTATCCTCGGTGAAAGTGAAGAAGAATTACATGATCTGCTGAATGGAATGAACACTGTAATGAGTACAACATACTGATGGAGAGTAAATCGAAGAAAGTCGAAAGGAATGAGAAGTAGCAGAAATGAGAACAGCGAGAAACATATCGGGACTGATGGTCACGAAGTAGATGAAGTCAAAAATTCCGCTACCTAGGCAGCAAAATAACCAATGACGGACGGAGCAAGCAGGACATCAAAAGCAGACTAGCACTGGCAAAAAAGTGCATTCCAGGCTAAGAGAAGTCTACTAGTATCAAACACAGCCTTTAATTTGAGGAAGAAATTTCTGAGAATGTACGTTTGGAACACAGCATTGTATGGCAGTGAAACATTAACTGTGGGGGAACTCGAACAGAAGAGGATCGAAGGATTTGAGCTGTGGTGCTACAGACGAACGTTGAAAATTAGGAGGACGGATAACGAATGACGAATGGAAAGGAACATGTGGAAAATAGAGACGAGGAGAAGGGATAGGATGATACCACATCTGTTAAGATATCAGGGAATGGCTTCCATGGTGTTCGAAGACGCCGGGTAGGGCGAAAACTGTTGAAGAAGACAGAGACTGGAAAACATACAGCAAATCATTGTGGACGGAGGTTGAAAGTGCTACTCTGAGTTGTAGAGGTTGTCACAGGAGAGGAATTAGTGGCGGGTCGCATCAAACCGATTATAAAAAAGAAAACAAAAACCTACCGCCCGCACACAGCGAGAGTTTGTGTGCTTGTATTCGTGATTGACAAACTAACAAACCCTACCTGACACTGCAAAGTCGTTGGATCTCTTCCCAAATTAGAGATTTTGGCTCATTATGGGCAAGAAACTCCAACCACCTCGGGTTTTGACCATCTAATGCGCCTGTTGCACAGAATTTGCCTTGATACCCTCAGGAGGACAAACATCAACTCTGTGAATGAATACCAAGTTGAATAACTGCTTGCACAGGGGCCAGAGGTCGACCGACGCGCTAGTGACTTGTTCAATTTGTAAAGCTCTTTCTGTTGAATGAATCATCCAGTTTTTCTGAAATTATAAACATTTGTCTGTATATGTAAATCATATCTATCGATTTCCGGTCCCTCGCCCTTTTATTTGGGAGGGGGGCGGGGGGGATGAACTCTGATATACTCGTACACTTAGGTAGTCCAACCCCGTATCTGGTTCTGATCCCTGTAATTGAAAGTGCGCGTGGCAAGCCTTTAATTTCGTGGTAATGGAGTCGGTAACCAGAGTGTTCCATTTACTACGCACATCGGACGATGACACCGAGTGAAAATATTGTTCCAGATGCTTTACCAATCCCGTGATTGTTGCTTTATTACTCGTGAGTGTGGTGGTGGAGCGGTTTTCACTGATCTATAGATGTCTGCAGTCCCACATTCCACGGTTCATGTCCTAAATAGCTGCCCTTGAAGCACGGTTTCAGAATGTAATGGGACTCCTTTATTTGAGGAGACAGGCGAACGGGTGACAGTATGGTACTTCGATGCTGTGTTGTGAATTATGGCTCCGGAATGGCTATTACTGTGCGCTTTAGGAACGCATGCGCGTGGCGTAGGAATGTGAGTTTCCAATGCAGTTCCGGACTATGGAGCCCTCCACTGTGTAGGGTCGCCTAATTTTAGGCTTCTTTACGTTAGATGATTGAAACGTAGATTTGATATTTTTAAATCAGTTAGGATTCTGATAGAATAAAATCGTTGGAAGCCCTGATATGTACGAAACGAGTCAGTTAAGCATTGATTGTTTACTGAAGCGTAGCATCTATCTGATTTTGCGTTTATAAATCACTGAAAAGTGGCTTGAAGTGTGGTACAAGCATACATGATATCATACGTCATTTACGGGAGAAAATATGATGCAGCATTTAGCAATCCGCGATTTCAGGAAACTGCTACAGCAGTGTCTCTAGCACGATGTCACTTGTTATGTGGTTAATCTGTGAATGACTGTCATTTTAGTGATTACAGTCAAGGGAAGCCTGTTTCACTGCTTCAGAGGAATGAGTTTCGATTTTTGAGACAGCTGGGGGAACGAAAAAGTATTTGCTCACGAACCCCCTTATCATAGCAACAGACCCCTCTGTGTTTCACACTGGTCGTGGAATATGTACAGCAAAAAAACTAGTTGCCGGCCGATGTGGCCGAGCGGTTCTAGGCGCTTCAGTCTGGAACCTCGCGACCGCTACGGTCGCAGGTTTGAATCCTGCCTCGGGCATGGATGTGTGTGATGTCCTTAGGTTAGTTAGGTTTAAGTAGTTCTAAGTTCTATTGGACTGATGACCTCAGATGTTAAGTCCCATAGTGCTCAGAGCCATTTCAACCATTTTTCAAAAAAGGTATTTCCGGTGCGTAGTCCAGCTAGTGAAAAATATAAAAAATATGAGGTTCTCTTCATGGGTACTATAGGAACGCCCAGGATGTCAAAAACAAAATTTTCGTTTGATGACAGATCAGATTTTATCCCGCGGTTAATGAATTATTTGCAGGAGGCGTCCGTAAGTTCCTAAGACTAAATAAGGAAAGTTGCATCAATTTTTTGTTGTACTGACCGTTCAATTCTGTCGACATGGCAGAAAAGTATTTAACATAGAGGTAAGTACAGTAGATTCGGAGTACTTTCAGGCTTTGTGATACATTCGTAGTATAACGTAACATAAATACTGTTTACTTTTTTTCTTACACATTCGATAGAAACTTTTATCCCCAAATTTAAAATTGGTGAATAGTGTTAGTTAAAATCTGAGTTATTAGGCCGCGTACTCTTATTCTCTGTTCCATAAGGAAGTCGGAGTTTTAGCCAATCGATGTTTTATCCTCGCTGCTGCGATCTTCTGCAAGAGGCTTGTAGAATCAGTACGTTGTTGAAAGCAATGACGGAATTCCGATAGCATGTCAAGTACGTTTCCGTTTGTTTTCTGTGCGACATAACTGAAACAGGAAGAAGGGAGGGGGTAGAATAATAGTAGACATTAAGATTTATGTAACAACTAGGCAATAACGTGCAGTAGTTATTGAAACAACAGCAATTCTGAAGACAGATCACGACAATGCTCTGTGGCCAGAGCGCAGAACGTTATCATGGTGTTATACAGCGTGTTATAAAACGCTGTATCAGTCCAGTTTCATTCCCATTTCGTCCAACGATTCAATAAACGCAACAGAGGAATCGAGTGGGCCGGTCGGAGTGGCCGTGCGGTTCTAGGCGCTACAGTCTGGAGCCGAGCGACCGCTACGGTCGCAGGTTCGAATCCTGCCTCGGGCATGGAGGTGTGTGATGTCCTTAGGTTAGTTAGGTTTAATTAGTTCTAAGTTCTAGTAAACTGATGACCTCAGAAGTTAAGTCGCATAGTGCTCAGAGCCATTTTGAATCGAGTGGTCGCCTGTGGACGGTCCATGGCTGTAGAATTCCGTGATGTGAACAAATTTTGAAAGAAAGTAAGATGGAAGTGAATGGTGTAGGCACTGTCGATGCCGCGAATATCATTTATCAGCATTTATTTCACTGCTCTTCTCTTCTGATTTCATATTATACGAACAGTAATATTAAGAGGTACGTCTTTCTTTAGACGGTATTTTCTTCTACGTAGAATGGTGACCCTTTCAACTTTTAAGATACAAATACAAACCTTCTGCGGTAGTCTTTCTGGCTGATGGCGTCAGTAGATCCAAAGAATGTACTGCAACATATGTGCTAAACAACATTCAGAGATGTAAAAGTCGTGTGACATTCAGCGTTTCAGAAAACAGGATCAATTTATCAAATTGTAAGACGTAGCAGTGAACCTCTTTCTGATTGAACAGCCATATGTACGACTCTACAGTTGAGTTGACGAGATGTGGCGGAACTATAAGCTCCTCCTTTACGTGTTCCATTCGCGAATGGTGAAATGAAAGGACGACTGTTCGTGAACCTCCGTATTTGCTCAAATTTCTTTGATTTTTTTTTCTGTCTAGTCATTTGTTGAGTTGTAAGACGGAGGAAAACAGTACGCTTTTACAACCGCACTAAGAAATCTTTATTACAGCGTCTGCCAGTGGAGCTTCATGAGGTTTTCAGTGACGTTCTCGCGCATTCTAAGCGAAAACGTGATGGATGATACACGCTTCTCTGGAATCTCTGTATCCACTCTCTTAATACTAACTGAAGACAAACGGGGAACGGGGAAATATCGACCAGTGAGGTATTTTCTTTGTTTATTTGGTAAAGCTTGACTATAAAATGAACTACGCCAACAGTTCAGTAATGCCGTTACTGTAGTAACAAGTCTGTAGTAGGATAACAGACATGTGGTACAGTAAGGTGTAATGTTATTAGTAAAGAAAACTGAAGCACATTAGCTGTACAAAGGTATCTGCATACTTATTAGCGGAAGTTAATATTGCGTGTCCAGCATTCGCTTCTATGACGGGTTGAAATCTGCTCGAGACACTTTCAATGTGCCTGGAAGCCTGTGGATGAGTGGCAACCCATTCTTCCTGAAGAGCCAAAACCAGAGATGTTACGTTAGACGCTGGGGTCTGGAGCAAAGTCGACGTTCCCACTCCTTCCAAAGGTGTTCCTGATGGCTTGAGACCAGGACTCGGTGCAGATCAGTCCATTTCACGAGTACTGTTGCCCATAAACCATTGCCTGACAGGTACAGTTTTACGACAGGGTGCATTGCATGCTGATACACAGTTGTCTCCAAAGCGCTCCCCTACCGTACACAGTACGCAATGCTGTAAAATCTCTCCATATCCTTCGGCATTTAGGCCCTAGTGTCTTCACAAGAACAATGAAGATTTCACCAATTAAGCACTAAAAGCGTTCCCATACCGTAACACCACATCCTTCGGTTTTCGCAGTTTGCGCTACACTCACTGACATGCAATGTTTTCCAGGTATTCGCCAAACCCAAATACTTCCTCTGGACTGTCATAGGATGTAGTACAATTTGTCACTCCGAATCACTCGTTTCCAGTCAACCGCTCTCTAGTAATGTTGTTCTTTACACCAACTCAAGCGTCGCTTAGCACTGGCTAATGATATGTGTGGCTTAAAATGAGTTTGCTCGACGTTTGTCCCCCATTTATTGTATCTTCTTAAGCACAGTCATTGTGCTAGCTAGACTCTGGAACTCACGAGTGATTTCTTTCACTGATGTCATTCAATTTTTTATAGCCGCGATGCTCGACGGTCTTTTATCTGTTCGTCAAAACATGAGGTCCACCTGATCTTGGTTTAGCAATGGTTGTCCCCTCGCGTTTACCCTTGTCACGCCTCTAATAAGAGTAATTACAGTGATATAAAGACAACGAAGAATACTTGTCACAAGTAGCGCATTGAAATTTCAGATTGCTCGGTGACATATAAAGATTCCTTCAACTAATACACAAAGGAAAGACGCCATGGTCTCATTTTGACCTTGTTGCTTAGGTCTTCCCTTGCGCTCGTGGTTCTTTATGCAGATCGATGTATAGAGGCTTGTTGGCTATTCATGAAAGTTGGATTGCCGTTAAATAATAATTATCGGTGTTGAATTTTAAAAATTTGTTCTTGCTCTGAAACGGAAACCTTTTCCTCTCCTTAGCGTTAACGTAAATGTGGTCAGTGCTTGTACAACTGGTGTCTCGTGTGGTATTTTAATTTAATTCCCAAATCTGTCATAAACTGGCCTTTCTTCCATTTCTCGGGCTCTAAATTCTGAATAAACTGCATTTTAAAATTATTTACAAAGTCCGATTTTCAGTTAACACAGCGCTGTTATCTTTGTTTGTTGAAACTTTATCTTCACACAGTGCTAGCCACACTAGCAGAACCTTGCATTAACTTTGGCTTGAGCCTGACGAGTAATACTTCAAAATTAAAAGAATTTTCAATTTATTTCGAATCAGAAAGAAAAACATTCAATATCCATACCCTAGATGATTTTTCGTAGCAATAAAATATATCTATGATCTCAGAATAATAATGTCCAACATCACGATATTTTCACTTTACGCAAAGTATACTCTTTTGAAATGCAATTTCCATTTTTACATATTGGAAGTGAAGTTCATAATAATAAAATGTATTTACCCTTGATTCCCCAGTAATTGTTTAGGAAGAAACTTACTCAATTTCCTGTAATAAAATCAATCAGGATCTAGTTTACCCTTCACAATGACGTCACCTGACAAGCAAGCAAAGTCACTGAGCTCTACTAACAACTCCACTCTATTGTTTCTGTTTCTTTATTGACAAAATAGTACTCCCGACTCCTTTTATTCTGACGGGTCCATCTCGGGACATCTGGCGGTCAATTCCACATTAGATAGGATAGTCCGGAAACTTCTGGCATGACGACCTTGGTGGGAGTTTTATGGTTATAGCTCCACATCGGTCGATTTGTGACCTACTTGAAAGGTACTGATGTACCAGTATACAAGGTGGTTATAATTAAACTTTCCCTATTTAACACGTTATAACACGGAAACTAATTATCGTACGAGTACCAATTAACGGTAAAGTATGGGGTGTATGATTTCCATGCCTCACAGCGCCACCGTCCAGTTCCAGCTATGGCGACCAGGTGCCGTGATCAGTCATCGTGATTCATAGTCTCACACACCTGACCAGTCGCAGTGCACTTGTTGACGTGTCAACATGATGTTGGACAAAATGAGCAGGGCATTATTCGTGAAGCTCTATTATCAAAACAAAAGTAATGATGCAGCTGCACTTCTAGAATATCGCCGTCTGAAAGCATTACCGAAGGGTCCTCTTTCTCCATCTGCTGTGGGGAGCATGACGAAGAACGTCGAATCAACTGGAGAACTGGCCGTTGCTCGGAGAACAGGCCGACGACCAGTTGCACCACAGGCGGTTGGTGAAGTCACTCTCCAATGGCAGACAATGCTGCGTGCAATTCCCGATCGTCAGGCAGTGCGCGTGATGTGTCACGACAGTTGAACATCCCGTGGTCCACTGCACGGAAGGTACTTCGAACCATTCCCAAATGGTATACGTACAGGATCCATATCGTACAGCAGCTTTCACCACAGGACGCACAACGACGTGTTGACTTCGCTCTCCACTTTCTCGCAAGGGTTGAAGTTGACGAGGGCTGACCCTGGACGATCCTATCGACAGACGAAGCTCATTTTTCACTGACAGGTGAGGTGAAAACACAGAATTGCCGAGTGTGGGGATCTTCACTTCCAGTCACTGTGCATGAAGTTCCCCTGTATGGTGAACGCGTCACCATATGGTGTGGCTACATTCATCATTGGTCCAATCTTTTTTGAACAGGTTGGCGCTCAAGGACCAAAGACGTGCAGTGTGACTGGCCAGCGTTACTGCGATATGTTTCACCAGCATGTCATACCCGTCATACACGAGCGAGACGCATTGAACTCAACAGTTTTCACGCGTGATGAGGCCCCAACGCACATCGCTCGTGAAGTTCACCTGCTTCTCCGAATCACATTTGGAAATGATCGAATAGTCAGCTGATGGTTTCCAAATGCTTCGCCGGCACGATCACCTGATCTCATCCCCTGTGATTTCTGGTTTTGGGGCTACCTGGAGGACAGCTTTTCCAGGGGAACATTCACACATGTGCTGATCTGAAGCGCAGCGTATAAAGAAAAGTAGCCAGAATGCTTATGGACATGCTTCGTTTTGCTGCACAGAATGCAATCCTGCGCTTTCAGACTCTCCCGGACACTGATGGGCGCCATATCGAGCCCCTTTTGTGGCAATAACGTTACCTGTATGTAATGGTATGATGTACTGTAGCAGCAAATTAAAAGTGTTTCGGTTCAATTGATTCTGCATTATTTATCTTCCCAATGTCCTTGACATTGATGCTACCAAGTTTGGTCCTCGTACGGTAATTAGTTTCCGTATTATCACATCTTAAATAGGGAAGTTTAATTATAACCACCCGGTATTAATGATAACGTTTGTAGAAGCATATGTGTGTGTACGTCGAAAAAGTGGCATGTATTGTGGAAGAGACAAAGGTTTAGCACATTATTCTGCTTCTGATTGAATATAGTGAATCTCAAGATTTGAATATTGGTAAGTTAAGCATCGCGCAAGCATCAAATTTTATTATAAACTTGCAAAAAGCATCTAAGTGCTCAGGTTATAATCCGGGTGCATAAATCTTTTGCTTGACACGAGAAAAAGCTGTTAATTGTACTTCACATTCTGGTTCACCTAGTGACCTAGAGACAGACAATGAATGGAGCATGCGCGACAGGTGCTGATAAGAATTCTTTCACTGACTCTCAGATTGATTTCGGTGGAACTAGCAATAATTAGAGATAGCAATATCTGCAAAGATTTAGGCAAATGGAAAATGTCAACAAATTAACTGATGAGGATAAGGCAACACAGATAAGAATTGCTGCAGATTTCATTAACATCTGAGTCCTTTCTACAGACTTTGACCTGGTGCTTCCAGTTAAATACTTAGTCCCAAGCAACCTATTGGCGAATACCCCAAAGTCCCATACGTGGTACCTGGTAGGTTGTACTCGTACTTCACATTCTGTACACCCCAGGTGTTACATGCTTCACCCACTGTCCCTGCTGTCGAGACATCTTCGCGGGTATCGGGCGCGGTTGGGCCACCCTCTCCGAAAGGGGAGTGGAGGGTTCAGCGGCGTTCGCGGCGCACGAGGCGGAGGGTAAATATGGAGGCTGGGCGTGTGGCATCGCCCGCTCTGCCTATGAGTGGACATGTGGCCGCTCCTTCAGCAAGGTCCGAGCAGGCACACGGGGGGAGGGGTTTATTAGTTATTGGGAGCTCCAACGTTAGGCGGGTGAAGGGGCCCCTTAGGGAAATAGCGGAAAGGTCGGGGAAGAAGGCCAGTGTTCACTCTGTCTGCTTGCCGGGGGGTCTCATCCGAGATGTGGAGGAGGCCCTGCCGGCGGCGATAGAGAGCACTGGGTGCACCCGACTGCAAATTGTTGCTCATGTCGGCACCAATGACTCCTGCCGTCTGGGTTATGAGGTCATCCTCAGTTCGTACAGGCGGTTGGCGGAATTGGTGAAGGCGGAAAGCCTCGCTCGCGGGGTGGATTCAGAACTAACTATTTGTAGTATCGTTCCCAGAACCGATCGCGGTCCTCTGGTTTGGAGCCGAGTGGAAGGCTTAAACCAGAGGCTCAGACGATTCTGCGGAGATTTGGGGTGCAAATTTCTCGACCTCCGCTATCGGGTGGATAAATGTAGGGTTCCCCTGAATAGGTCAGCGTGCACTACACGCCGGAAGCGGCTACAAGGGTAGCGGAGTACGTGTGGAGTGCACATGGGGGTTTTTTAGGTTAGAGAATTCCCTCCCTAGGCCCGACAAGACGCCTCCTGAGACGCGGCAAGGTAGGAGTAGGCAAAATGCAACAGGTGGTAACAATATTAATGTGCTAATAGTAAACTGCAGGAGCGTCTATAGAAAGGTACCAGAACTGCTCTCATTAATAAACGGTCACAACGCCCATATAGTACTAGGGACAGAAAGTTGGCTGAAACCAGACGTAAACAGTAATGAAATCCTAAACTCAGATTGGAATGTATACCGCAGAGACAGGCTGGACAGTGAAGGGAGAGGCGTGTTTATAGCGATAAGGAGTGCAAGTATCGAAGGAAATTGACGGAGATCCGAAATGTGAAATAATTTGGGTGAAGGTCACGGTTAAAGCAGACGCAGACATGGTTCAAAAAATGGTTCAAATGGCTCTGAGCACTATGGGACTCAACATCTTAGGTCATAAGTCCCCTAGAACTTAGAACTACTTAAACCTAACTAACCTAAGGACATCACACACACCCATGCCCGAGGCAGGATTCGAACCTGCGACCGTAGCAGTCCCGCGGTTCCGGACTGTAGCGCCAGAACCGCTAGACCACCGCGGCCGGCGACGCAGACATGGTAATTGGTGTCTCTATAGGCCCCCTGGCTCAGCAGCTGTTGTGGCTGAGCACCTGAAGGATAATTTAGAAAATATTTCGAGTAGATCTCCCCACCATGTTATAGTTCTGGGTGGAGATATAGACTGGGAGACTCAAACGTTTATAACGGGTGGCAGCGACAAAGAATCCAGTGAAATTTTTTTAAGTGCTTTATCTGAAAACTACCTGGAGCAGTTAAACAGAGAACCGACTAGTGGCGATAACATATTAGACCTTCTGGTGACAAACAGACCCGAACTATTTGAAACAGTTAACGCAGAACAGGGAATCAGCGATCATAAAGCGGTTACTGCATCGATGATTTCAGCCGTAAATAGAAATATTAAAAAAGGTAGGAAGATTTTTCTGTTTAGCAAAAGTGACAAAAAGCAGATTACAGAGTACCTGACGGCTCAACAAAAAAGTTTTGTCTCAAGCACAGATAGCGTTGAGGATCAGTGGACAAAGTTCAAAACCATCGTACAATACGTGCCAAGCAAGATCGTAAGAGATGGAAAAGAGCCACCGTGGTACAACAACCGCGTTAGAAAACTGCTGCGGAAGCAAAGGGAACTTCACAGCAAACATAAACATAGCCTAAGCCTTGCGGACAAACGAAAATTACGCGAAGCGAAATGTAGTGTGAGGAGGGCTATGCGAGAGGCGGTAGGTGGATCAAAACAAAATGTCCAGACACTCTGTGACCAAAATGGTACTGAAACAGAGGATGACAGACTAAAGGCCGAAATACTAAATGTCTTTTTCCGAAGCTGTTTCACAGAGGAAGACTGGACTGTAGTTCCTTCTCTAGATTGTCGCACAAATTAAAAATGGTAGATATCGAAATAGACGACAGAGGGATAGAGAACAATTAAAATCGCTCAAAAGACGAAAGGCCGCGGGACCTGATGGGATACCAGTTCGATTTTACACAGAGTACGCGAAGGAACTTGCCCCCCTTCTTGCAGCGGTGTACCGTAGGTCTCTAGAAGAGCGTAGCGTTCCAAAGGATTGGAAAAGTGCACAGGTCATCCCCGTTTTCAAGAAGGGATGTGCAGAACTATAGACCTATATCTTTAACGACGATCAGTTGTAGAATTTTGGAACACGTAATATGTTCGAGTATAATGACTTTTCTGGAGACTAGAAATCTACTCGGTAGGAATCAGCATGGGTTTCGAAAAAGACGGTCGTGTGAAACCCAGCTCGCGCTATTCGTCCACGAGACTCAGAGGGCCATAGACACAGGTTCACAGGTAGATGCCGTGTTTCTTGACTTCCGCAAGGCGTTTGATACTGTTCCCCTCAGTCGTTTAATGAACAAAGTAAGAACATATGGACTATCAGACCAATTGTGTGATTGGATTGAAGAGTTCCTAGATAACAGAACGCAGCATGTCATTCTCAATGGAGAGAAGTCTTCCGAAGTAAGAGTGATTTCAGGTGTGCCGCAGGGGAGTGTCATAGGACCGTTTCTATTCACAATATACATAAATGGCCTCTTTTGATGACATCGTAAGTTCACTGAGGCTTTTTGTAGATGATGCTGTGGTGTATCGAGAGGCTGTAACAATGGAAAATTGTACTGAAATGCAGGAGGATCTGCAGCGAATTGACACATGGTGCAGGGAATGGCAATTGAATCTCTATATAGACAAGTGTAATGTGCTGCGAATACATAGAAAGATAGATCCCTTATCATTTACCTACAAAATAGCAGGTCAACAACTGGAAGCAGTTAATTCCATAAATTATCCGGGAGTAGGCACTAGGAGTGATCTAAAATGGAATGGCAATATAAAATTAATCGTCGGTAAAGCAGATGCCAGACTGAGATTCATTTGAAGAATCCTAAGGAAATGCAATCCGAAAACAAAGGAAGTAGGTTACAGTAGGCTTGTTCGCCCACTGCTTGAATATTGCTCAGCAGTGTGGGATCCGTACCAGATAGGGTTGATAGAAGAGATAGAGAAGATCCAACGGAGAGCAGCGCGCTTCGTTACAGGATCATTTAGTAATCGCGAAAGCGTTACGGAGATGATAGATAAACTCCAGTGGAATACTCTGCAGGAGAGACGCTCAGTAGCTAGTTACGGGCTTTTGTTGAAGTTTCGAGAACATACCTTCACCGAAGAGTCAAGCAGTATATTGCTCCCTCCTACGTATATCTCGCGAAGAGACCATGAGGATAAAATCAGAGAGATCAGAGCCCACACAGAAGCATACCGACAATCCTTCTTTCCACGAACAATACGAGACTGGAATAGAAGGGAGAACCGATAGAGGTACTCAGGGTACCCTCCGCCACACTCCGTCAGGTGGCTTGCGGAGTATGGATGTAGATGTTGATGTAATTAAATACTGGAGATTTTTAAAATTGTGGAGTGCTGTTAAACTGGAGATGTACTGTTCCACAGTCATTGAGGTGCACTGCTTTGCCTAGCCGCTGATTGAGTACATCTCATTCCAGTTCCATAGATATTGTTCCCGACCATGACCTTGCACGTTCCAGTGGAATGCGTTACGGGGTCGTGCGACAATGGATTTGCGGTGTTCGTGCGCTCCGTCCATTTAGCTAACCATGCGTCCAAAGTATGCGAGGCACTTCAGCCGCTTAATTAACCCGTCACATACTCGTGAGACAACTCATATGCGACACTACCAAAGTTCGGACATGCAAGAAGCGTCAGACATTGGTGGAAACATTCCCTCCTACAGCGCTGAACAAATGTCACTGCATCAAGAAAAAGTAACCAAAAAGCGTAAAATTGGTGCCTCTGCATTGGCACCAAAAATGTATGTTTTGTGACAGCATCCGAAGAAGCACCAACAGGTTCTGTGTTCCGATAATGAATCTGAAAGACTTACGACACCGTTATTGGACTATTGATTCACCTGGTTTATTGATTATATTTCAGTCAGATGATCGATTTCGAAATTATACCATTTCAGTTTCAGACGAGGGAAAGTGAGTTGTTCAGACGAGGGCGAAAGATTGCGTGCGAGTCATTCTTGTTTTGACTGCCGTAACAGACGACGCTCATGTAAATACCGAAATCTGCCACAAAGCAACGACAAGGCTGTTCTGGGACACTTTATCCATTGGATACTTCGCTTCGTGGTTTGTCCTACGTTCGTTTATCACATACGACACAAATAACGTTCGCAATAAAATCTATGAAACTAGATACATTCCTCTTAAATACATTTACTCAAGGCAATGCTTATTGCATTGAGAAGTGTAGCATAAAAAAATTATTTAACATTTGATAAGCGAACTGTGCGGCTAACTTTTAACAGTATCCAATGAATTGCAACTAGTCACTGGAGTGCACAATACTGCAGACATGTTCCGCAGAAAATTTCACAAAATCGTTTTAGTAATTTCGACAGGAACGTGTAGCTCAAGGGACAGTTTGTGCTACCGTTATGTGCCAAAAATCGGAGCGAAAAAATAGAATTTTTCAGGGGCTCATTCCTCGGGTTCTTTTGGCGATAGAAAGGTAGGGTAAAATCTTTCGTATAGCCGTTTGGCCAGGACCCATTTGTAGTATTCAAAGAAGGGGTCGTCTTACTGTAACTATCCTCCAGTAGAGGGGAAAATGGAGCAAAACGGTTTAATTCTTTTTGCATTACATGCGATCTAAGGTGCGCCTTTAAGGCTCATGGACTTTCCATTCAGTTCATGGGTGATCCCTGAGAAAATCAGTAGAAAGCGTTTTCCACCATTTTCTCATCGCAAGCAGCGTATATCTAAATAACTAACCGCAGAAAATTCCTCTAGGCATGTATCTAAAAGTTATAAATTCCTATTTTTAAACATCCTTATCCGTTCTGGAGAAACGGCCTAAAATGTTGTTTTGGGGTGCCAAAACCGAGCCGCGGCTTCCAGGACGGCTAATCACAGCAAATGGCTGAAATTTTTACGATATATTCCTAAGATCCAGATCACGAAAAACTTTGAAAATTTTCTAGATATTTTTTTCCGTTTCTGAGATGCAAAGGTTCAAAGTTATCGTGCTTATACACGTAAAACACACACGATAAATCCGGTGTGAGGTGAAAACGTAGTTTGTAAAGTCACTTAGGATAAAATATAAAGTGCCTTCGCTGGCATCAGAAGGGTTCTGGGAACCCAGTGTGGTAGTACAGAAGCACAAGAAAATTTTTTGTGCACGTAATCTGATTGAGCGTGGAATGTCAGATCACTTAATCGGGCAGGTAGGTTAGAAAATTTAAAAAGGGAAATGGATAGGTTAAAGTTAGATATAGTGGGAATTAGTGAAGTTCGGTGGCAGGAGGAACAAGACTTTTGGTCAGGTGATTACAGGGTTATAAATACAAAATCAAATAGGGGTAATGCAGGAGTAGGTTTAATAATGAATAAAAAAATAGGAGTGCGGGTTAGCTACTACAAACAGCATAGTGAACGCATTATTGTGGCCAAGATAGACACAAAGCCCATGCCTACTACAGTAGTACAAGTTTATATGCCAACTAGCTCTGCAGATGATGAAGAAATAGATGAAATGTATGACGAGATAAAAGAAATTATTCAGGTAGTGAAGGGAGACGAAAATTTAATAGTCATGGGTGACTGGAATTCGTCAGTAGGAAAAGGGAGAGAAGGAAACATAGTAGGTGAATATGGATTGGGGGGAAGGAATGAAAGAGGAAGCCGCCTTGTAGAATTTTGCACAGAGCATAACTTAATCATAGCTAACACTTGGTTCAAGAATCATGAAAGGAGGCTGTATACATGGAAGAAGCCAGGAGATACTGACAGGTTTCAGATAGATTATATAATGGTAAGACAGAGATTTAGGAACCAGGTTTTAAATTGTAAGACATTTCCTGGGGCAGATGTGGACTCTGACCACAATCTATTGGTTATGAACTGCAGATTGAAACTGAAGAAACTGCAAAAAGGTGGGAATTTAAGGAGATGGGACCTGGATAAACTGAAAGAACCAGAGGTTGTAGAGAGTTTCAGGGAGAGCATAAGGGAACAATTGACAGGAATGGGGGAAAGAAATACAGTAGAAGAAGAATGGGTAGCTCTGAGGGATGAAGTGGTGAAGGCAGCAGACGATCAAGTAGGTAAAAAGACTAGGGCTAATAGAAATCCTTGGGTAACAGAAGAAATATTGGATTTAATTGATGAAAGGAGAAAATATAAAAATGCAGTAAATGAAGCAGGCAAAAAGGAATACAAACGTCTCAAAAATGAGATCGACAGGAAGTGCAAAAGGGCTAAGCAGGGATGGCTAGAGGACAAATGTAAGGATGTAGAGGCTTGTCTCAGTAGGGGTAAGATAGATACTGCCTACAGGAAAATTAAAGAGACCTTTGGAGAGAAGAGAACCACTTGTATGAATATCAAGAGCTCAGATGGAAACCCAGTTCTAAGCAAAGAAGGGAAGGTAGAAAGGTGGAAGGAGTATATAGAGGGTTTATACAAGGGAGATGTACTTGAGGACAATATTATGGAAATGGAAGAGGATGTAGATGAAGACGAAATGGGAGATAAGATACTGCGTGAAGAGTTTGACAGAGCACTGAAAGACCTGAGTCGAAACAAGGCCCCGGGAGTAGACAATATTCCACTAGAACTACTGATGGCCTCGGGAGAGCCAGTCATGACAAAACTCTACCATCTGGTGAGCACGATCTATGAGACAGGCGAAATACCCTCAGACTTCAAGAAGAATATAATAATTCCAATCCCAAAGAAAGCAGGTGTTGACAGATGTGAAAATTACCGAACTATCAGTTTAATAAGTCACAGCTGCAAAATACTAACGCGAATTCTTTACAGACGAATGGAAAAACTGCTAGAAGCTGACCTCGGGGAAGATCAGTTTGGATTCCGTAGGAATGTTGGAACACGTGAGGCAATACTGACCTTACGACTTATCTTGGAAGAAAGATTAAGAAAAGGCAAACCTACGTTTCTAGCATTTGTAGACTTAGAGAAAGCTTTTGACAATGTTGACTGGAATACTCTCTTTCAAATTCTGAAGGTGGCAGGGGTAAAATACAGGGAGCGAAAGGCTATTTACAATTTGTACAGAAACCAGATGGCAGTTATAAGAGTCGAGGGGCATGAAAGGGAAGCAGTGGTTGGGAAAGGAGTGAGACAGGGTTGTAGCCTCTCCCCGATGTTATTCAATCTGTATATTGAGCAAGCAGTAAAGGAAACAAAAGAAAAATTCGGAGTAGGTATTAAAATTCATGGAGAAGAAGTAAAAACTTTGAGGTTCGCCGATGACATTGTAATTCTGTCAGAGACAGCAAAGGACCTGGAAGAGCAGTTGAACGGAATGGACAGTGTCTTGAAAGGAGGATATAAGATGAACATCAACAAAAGCAAAACGAGGATAATGGAATGTAGTCAAATTAAGTCGGGTGATGCTGAGGGAATTAGATTAGGAAATGAGACACTTAAAGTAGTAAAGGAGTTTTGCTATTTAGGGAGTAAAATAACCGATGATGGTCCAAGTAGAGAGGATATAAAATGTAGACTGGCAATGGCAAGGAAAGCGTTTCTCAAGAAGAGAAATTTGTTAACATCGAGTATAGATTTAGGTGTCAGGAAGTCGTTTCTGAAAGTATTTGTATGGAGTGTAGCCATGTATGGAAGTGAGACATGGACGATAACTAGTTTGGACAAGAAGAGAATAGAAGCTTTCGAAATGTGGTGCTACAGAAGAATGCTGAAGATAAGGTGGGTAGATCACGTAACTAATGAGGAGGTATTGAATAGGATTGGGGAGAAGAGAAGTTTGTGGCACAACTTGACTAGAAGAAGGGATCGGTTGGTAGGACATGTTTTGAGGCATCAAGGGATCACAAATTTAGCATTGGAGGGCAGCGTGGAGGGTAAAAATCGTAGAGGGAGACCAAGAGATCAATACACTAAGCAGATTCAGAAGGATGTAGGTTGCAGTAGGTACTGGGAGATGAAGAAGCTTGCACAGGATAGAGTAGCATGGAGAGCTGCATCAAACCAGTCTCAGGACTGAAGACCACAACAACAATCTGATTTGAGGTGTAAATTTGTTTTCTGTTCCTTGAATTTTGCTGAGCAGAAAGTTTTTTCGTATGAGTGACATGCCGTACTGTAGCAGTGAAAAGAAGGGAACTAGCGGGAAAATGGTCCTATTGGAGCACAAGAAAGGCTGATACGCTCCTGATTTAAAAGGCTCTTACTAAACAGTGGGTTATGAGCTGCCTCATCCTACCTTCCTCAGCACCTTTAAAAATTTTCCCAGAAATTTTAACTGTTGTATCCGTAATTGGAGAAACAACAAATAACGATTGGCGTGAGTTCCAAATTCTGTTTATTGCCAACAGTTCCACAATAACAACACAACTTGGTGCTTGATCAAGAGCAGCGACTGGGCTGCAGAGTCCAAGTCCGGTATGGTAAACAGTCGTAGCACAGTGTAGCGTCGTTCCTGGGTGCGACGTAGACGTAGCAAGTAGGTAGCCCAACACGAGACTCCCAGGCGTGGCGGCGTATGCGGCTATATAGGGCGAGTGGCGGAGGAATTTGCCCGCCGTAACCGAGTCCGCTTGTCGTGTCCTGTTATGATTGGCGGCGCGGCCTCGACATAACTATCTCTCGAGAAGACGCCGGGCGAGGTTGCCATGACAGCGCGGGGGCACTCAGTGTGTGAGGCCCGCGCCTGCGCTGTACAGCTGTGCAGAGCTGCGCATAAGCGGGGCGTGCCGGCCGTTGGCTGTATGACGTAAAGACCGCGGCCACGCAACTGCAGGCGCCATGGTGTGTGCATTGACTACACCACATTAACATGTTCATATACGCACTTTTTTATGCTGTGAGAGAAGGAGAGTGACCGTTGGAAAGAGACGAGAAAGTAATAAATATTGGAACATAGTAGTCTGTGGTTGTGGTTTAGAAGAAGCGAAGAGCAGTGTGAGAAAAGAAAGGGACACAGTGGCAATGGAATATAGTTGACAGTGACTGAACAGTGCTAGGAGAAGAGTGAGGGAGTCAGTGCCAGTGGGA
The DNA here is from genome assembly GCF_023898315.1 of Schistocerca nitens. Taxonomy (NCBI): domain Eukaryota; kingdom Metazoa; phylum Arthropoda; class Insecta; order Orthoptera; family Acrididae; genus Schistocerca; species Schistocerca nitens. Next base: position 1,067,622,438 of record NC_064614.1, on the reverse strand, counting down.
CAGGAATAAAGAGAAGAAGAAATCAGAAGTGGGCGACAGGCCGTGATAATGAGAGACAGAGTCCATGACAATTACGAGAAAGAGAGATATAGGAAAGTGAGAGGAGGCAGCAGCCGGGGGAAGGAATGAATTACATAGTAGCAGTAAGGGAGAGCAAGTGGAAGACAGTGAAAGTGAGAAGAGGCAGTAGTAGGAAGACAGAATTGTAGGAGACTGGCTGTAAGACAGGAGGCAGCAAAATTATAGAGACACAATGAGATATTGACAATGGGGGCCTGAAGGAGTTAGCGAGAATGGGCGAACAGGAGAGGATGGGTATGGACCAGTTGCTATGAACGAATAACTGTTAGGGAAACTTATGGTAGTAAGAAGTGAGTTATATGGTAAAAAGGGTGCGAATATGTTCCCATGACAAAATATTTGGGCCGGCCGCTGTGGCCGAGTGGTTCTAGGCGCTTCAGGCCAGAACCGCGCTGCTGCTCCGATCGCAGGTTCGAATCCCGCCTCAGGCATGGATGTGTGTGATACCCTTAGGTTAGTTAGGTTTAAGTAGTTCTAAGTCTAGGGGACTGATGACCTCAGATGTTAAGTCCCATAGTGCTTAGAAAAAACGATGAAACGAAAAATTTTTGGGAAAATTTGTAAAGGTGCTGATTTTTCCGTCAGACTTTTAAACAGGACCATATTCACCTTTCTTACGCTCCGACAGGCGCGTTTTTCTTCTGGTCAAGAATATGAAAGCACGTGTTGAATTAACTGTGTCCATGATTGACCCATGAGAACTGTAGTACACCACTATTTTTTTGGATTGGCTGACTAAGCGCCACTGCCGCAGATAATGCATGAAAGCGGGTCTGGTCGTAGCCAGTCCGAAGCGGTTCCAACAGAGGGCGCATGCTGATATGGGAAGGATTGGCCCCTAGGTGTCGGATCAAGTACCACATGCTGCTACGGAGCGGAGGCACCGGAGGTGAAATACCAATGACGCAGCAGAAAACCAGAAACGCCACGGCCTGCGTGACACAGTTGCTTCACGTCGGAGTCATGATTTGTTGTGCCTTAAGTGATAGAAACCGATAATGTAGGAGAACAAATAACTATAAAAATTCCTTTTTTGTTAATCAAAGGTATCGCAGGCTCCATCCGCCAGCACCGAGAGGGACCAAAGACAAATTACTCGTCAATGAGTCTACATGGGTCTCATGTCAGCACCTCTGGAATATGACACTGCTTGCTGCGTTCCTGCTGCTTGCGCCAAGTCTGATGCTGTCGATGCTTACGCCCTACAGCTGGTGGACCACGTGGGGGTCTACTTCAGCTGCTTCTGGCCCCCTACACTGGGGTCGATAGTTCGAGCCCGTGTTTGGGCAGCCACTCAGGCAGCATCGCTTGTGCGGCCAGAGCTCCTCGCTGCCTGCATCTGCTGGTATGGGTTGAAACTGACGCAGCTGTGAACTCTCTCGTCTACGCAGGGACTACGGCCTGATTCGACGCTTCTCGTCCGTTGCAGCCAGGCAGCCTTTAGTCAGTAGTGCAGGCAAACTGCTTGCCACCGCTGCTACAGTTTTCATCCTCTACATCTCTGCCTAGTACGGCGGAAGTTATTCTCTGATGCCTTAACACATGTCCTAACATCCTGTCATTTCTTCTTGACAGTGTTTTCCACGTTGTTACTCTGGCATTGTCCAGAGAGCGCTGTGCCAAACCAAAGTCGGCAACACATATCGATACCACAGAAATTGGCGATGTCTTGTTGCAGTCCGCAACGACGAATAGGAGGCGCTGAGAAAGACAAGGCCTCTTTCTCAGCATATCAGCGGTCTCACGTGGAGCTCAATATAGAGCCGAGGATTGACGTACAGTTTGTGATAGCTGGTGCAGTCAACATCATCAAGTAGGACTTCTAGCCCTAGATGGAAATGTACTTTTGTAAATGTTGAACTTGGTATTTCAAGAGAAGATTTAGTTAATTCGTGCAACAAGTGATGCTTCAGTTGTCAGTGACAGTTGTAAATTATCATGCATTTCTACGTTAAAGAACTGTATGAAGTTAAATAAATTTTTGTATAGGTTCAAGTAATAATGTGAACTAATATTCATATGTTGTAGTTCCAATGAGCCATTTCGCAGAAGAATCAAAGAGCCCACAGTTATGGCTGAACGGTTGTAGTTAGCTCTGGTCATAACATTTTACTCACTCATTCTACCGAGAATCTCCTGACAGCTTATCAGTACGCCTTGCTTCCTTAGCACCACTTGCTAAATGCCTCGAGTCTGCTGTTTTTCAGCTTCCCAACAGTCCATACGGTGCTGTGTGCATTCTCAGAAAGTTCTTCTGCAAGGTCGAGTTTTGATACTAGCAGAATTCTCTTGGTTATGAATGCTCTCTTTGTCTGCGCTAATCTGCCTTTTATGTCCACCTAGCTTCGCCTGTCACGTGTTATTTTGCTCTCAAAGTAGTAGAATTCCTCGACTTCGTCTTATTTGTGGTCCTCAGTTTTGATGTTAACTTGTCGCTAATCTCATTTCTCCTTCTCCTCGCTACTTTTGTCTTTTATCGATTTCCCCATAATTCATCTTTCTTCGATTTACTCTCATTCCATATTCTGTATTCATTAGACTGTTCATTTTATTCGACGCGTCGTGTAATTCTACTTCCCTTTCACTAAAGATGAGAATCTTATCATTGCTATCCCTTCACCTTGCATTTTAATCCCGCTCTAGAAACTTTTGTTTCCATCATTTGTTCTTCGATGTATAGACTGAATAGTAGACGCAAAAGAACTGGATCCCTGCGTTACACCCTTTCATTGTTGGCCTTCCACTCATATTGTACTCTCTTGTTTCTTGTACAAAATGCATATTTCCCACCTTCCGCTGTACCGTACTCTCTTATTCTTCAGAATATCTAACACCTTACACCATTTATCTAACACATTTTCCAGAATGAGTATGTCTATAAAAGTGTCTTGATTTTTCTTAAGTTTTGCTTCCATTATCAATTGGAACATCGTAACTGCCCCTCTGGTCCTGTTACCTTTCCGAAAGACGAACAGATCATCATCTAACAGATCCTTAATTTTTCTTTTCATTTTGCTATTTGTTATTCTTGTCAGGATTATGCGATAAGTTGATTAAGCGATGGTCCTCGCTTTCTTCTGGTTTGTGTGGATGCTGTTTTTCCGGAAGTCTGTTAGATGTCTCCAGGCTCACAGATTCTACACATCGACTTGAATAGTCCCATGGTTGTCACTTTCACACAAAGTTTTCAGAAATCCCGAAGCAATGTTATCGAACTATTCAGCCTTTAGCACACGAAAATTCATTCCAGGATCAGCCTCACCGTCAGAGTTTCGGAATACCAAATGGGTTAAAGCGGCTTACAAAATTTTAATATCTGCATATGCAGATGAGGGTAAGAGATGTGTGGATGCAGTGCGGATGTGAATCTCGTCTCTCTTCCCTTTGCAGCTCGTGTATGAAAGAGGCCGTGACCATAATACTTTTGTGACGCATTCTTGTGTACTTCGTAAGTGGAATTCCCACTATGGTGGATTAAAGGAAGACGCAGAAGTAACTCAGAGGGGTGCTGCTAGATTTGTTACAGGTAAATGTGAGCAACATGCGAGCATCAGAGGAATGCTCCGAAGCCCACATTGGTATCCCTTAAGCGGAAAAGTCGTTTCTTTCGCGAAACGCTGTTGACAACGTTTTGAGAATCGGTATTTGCGACTAGTCATTTTGTTATCCTTTTCAGAGAAAAGGCCAAAGAGAGAGCAGCTTACGCAGCCCGTGTTTCGAGCTAACATCCCAAAGATGTTCAGGCTCTCATGCGGTTCCTCTTCGTCGGAATGTCTTGGCTCAAACTCGTCTAGGGGCTGAACCGCATGTGTCGCATTACGCGTCCTAAATTAGACACTAGTGACTCTTTGGTTAATTGTCTGGCTGATGGCAAGTTTGCGGAATTGTATAAAACATAAAATGTTAATATAACATATAACAACAGTAATAATAATATCGGGAGCTAAGTCAACGACCCATAAATGATGTAGGCCACACAGTTGCGCATTGGTTAGAATATTGTTCATTCAGAAAGCAAACTGATAGCGAAAGTGGTCGTATTCAGAATTACTATTACACTCGAGCGCATATCCGTTTGACACAGTTTGATCATTCACAATCTCACAGTGAATTACAAGTCCAATACTCCGCCTCGTTAACTACGCGAAAAGTTAGAGGTCACACCAGGCTCGCGGCTGCTCAAGACTCAGAGACTAGGTCCCGCGATACCACACAACGCGAAATTTTGTTAGTCGTTTCACTTCCTAGCTACTTAAAGAGCGACCGTCCGCTTTCACGTCTCCACCAGCACTGTCCCTCTGTCCGTTCCTGGCCGCATTTCCCGCGCGCCGAACATCCTCGCTCAACTGACTAGGGCAGTTCCCTTTCCTGAGGCCCTTCATCTGATTGGCTCATGCTTATTCTACATTATTTTCCATTTTAAGATATTTAAATAATCAAAGCTTGACCACTTTCACTTTCTAATGAAGTAACAATAATGTCCATTACCTAATAAACGTTAAAATCTTTTACGTAAAACGCCGGCCGCGGTGGTCTCGCGGTTCTAGGCGCGCAGTCCGGAACCGTGCGACTGCTACGGTCGCAGGTCGAATCCTGCCTCGGGCATGGATGTGTGTGATGTCCTTAGGTTAGTTAGGTTTAAGTAGTTCTAAGTTCTAGGGGACTGATAACCACAGCAGTTGAGTCCCATAGTGCTCAGAGCCATTTTTTTTTTTTTACGTAAGACCAATACAATTTCCTTCTTAACTTTGAATGTCACGGCCAGTAGCCTTGCACCAATGTGCTTTCTGATAAACAGATAAAGAACAAAAGTAACTATTATGAACTAAACTTTACAACAAATATTCTATTAGCTAATGATTCAGTAAGGTGTCATGCTGTCATCGTTCAATGTGTTTTGTGTGGAGGAAATGATGATCTGATGCTTAATTGAAAATATTGATAATTTAAATTCACTACATCTTTTAAACATATAAAGTTGCACATGTGGTATTTACAACATTTGTCATTTTAATGATGCGCTTCTATATGAAATGCCGATCGTTAAGATCGACCAAAGTGATCGGGTTTTAGCATTCCAGTCTTTGTTATAATCCTTGCTAATTTCATGTTAACAGTAAATCCTAAGCAATTATAGATATGATCAATATTCAAGTTTTATTGGGGTCACCATGAAAATTTATGAAGGATGGTAGATTAAAATTGCTGTGCCTTCATTCCCTGAATTACTACAGAATTGAATAGTTTTTGTATGTTCTTGTTCTTTGTTGACCTTATTCTTTGGAAAAATAATAGTAACATAAAGAAAATTTGCTGGACCCAAATAGCATTCTCTTTATACATGAATTGGAAGGAGAAATGTGTTGGTTTCATTAGTGAATACACGAACGAAGTTATCAAAGAAAGTGGTAAGATTCATGTAGAAAACTTAGGTGAGGAAAAACACGACCAAGTGGACAAAGAAAAGTAAAAAAAAAAGTACGGTAGAAGAAGAAGAAGATGATGATGAAGAAGAAAGTAAGTAGAATTAGGTGGATTCATTGTTCAGTTCTTTCTGTACGGTTCTATCGCGAAGTTACGTGTTTTGTACGTAATTCTTCAATATATTCACAAAGTGATAGACAGGCTACTGACGTAGCTCATTCCTTAAATCAAATTCAAGTAGTGAATAACGGAATGTAACTATGTCGTATGTAAGCGCATTCGTAGTAGACAGCAACAAAGTACTTGTAGGAAGTGGGTTTGTTATTAGTAACATGACTTAATTGCCTCTAGTTCATGATTTTCATCTCAGATATATTTTACTGACACATTAAAAATGGACTCATATTACCAGCATTAGCTGTTGTAACTTGTCTAACAAATAGTGCTATGAGGAAACAACAATGAAATCTACAGCGATGAATATCACAAAGGAGTTCAGAATACGGTATATTTCATCGATGCGATTCTGCTGCATCATCGTATTTCAGTTTATGTTAATACACATAACTTCTCTCGAAAACATGTTAGTTTGTCAAGAACTGAACGGTGGAAACGACACGTGATACGTATCTCGAATAAGGCTTGGAAAGATTAAATAAGAAGAGAAAGATCTGCAGTCAATATGCTACATGTTAGGGAATGTTACGGAACTGTGAAATACAGGATCATGCATGTAGATATCACTAATCTGCCTAGCACTGAAACAGCACAGTCGTAGAAGTGTGCTTATTTCGTATACCGTAGTCGTGGTCGGGGTTTTCTGCGTATTGTATTTCATTTCTTCCACGTTTGTCTATCACCTCATAACTGTTGAGATAGCAAATAATGCCTATCCAAGATCTGTCTGTGTTGCGAAACAAAATTCTTCATTTTCCAAAATCATTACCTTCTCTGGTATCGACTCTTGAGGAATATTGTAATACTTTTCAGGCACCCCACTGAAAGTGTCACAAGTAGAACTCAAGCCGCCATAAAGGCGAGGTGTGGAAACACCTTATATTAATGTCTAGTAATAGGTATCCGGATACTGTGATGATATAGTATATACCGCATCAACTTAATAAGTTGATCCCTATAGACTCAACTTCCATAGGATAAGTATCTTTGTTGTTTGTCGCCTGTAGTGCATAAGATTCTGTGGACCTATGAGCTGGGTTGATGGGAGAAATAACTTCACCACCGTCGTCTCGTGACTTGAAGTACCGTATTATGTCTTTCGACTGTGGTGCTGTAAAATTCTTACTGAAGGTAATTGAGAGTGTCATACATTCATGCTCGGGCTGGAGCTCGCTTTAATGAAGCAAATCTTAAAGTGTTCACATGTACAGATATGGTACGCATGGTGGAATTTGTTACCACAGGAAGAGGTGGAAGGTAATAAATTCGCTAAGCGTAAAAGACTGAAAAGAAATGTTGCAAAGGTAGTACACAAAGTTATTCGTTATTGGCAGTTACAACTATCAGATAGAATGGACACGTGGTCTAGGGATAACGTCTCTGTTAAGTAATGAAAACGTTGTCGTTACCGTGTTCGAAAACCATCACGACATAAATTTTGATTTGTAATCAGATTTTGCGGCAAAAGATTTCCGGCATGCTAAGTGACCCTCATGAGGGCGGAGTAGCGGACAGTGGTTGGGGCACTCTCATGCCCTTGGGATTAGAAACTTCCCCTAAAGGCGGAAGAATCAGCAATGGTCAACGGCATGAGGATGCAGAAGGCGATGGAAACCACTGCATTAAAGGCACGTGACGTTTACCCAAAGGACATGTTGTTTGTAACTGAAAAAGTGTCATGATCTCTCCATAGGCAAAAGATTCCGGAATAGTACCCCATTCGGATCTCTGAGGGAGGGGACTGTCAAGGGTTAGGTGACTATGACAAAAAGACTGAATAACCAAAGAAAGGATAACGTCTACGAGTCGGGACTCGGAATGTCAGACGTTTGAACGTGGTAGGGAAGCTAGAAACTCTGGAAAGGAAAATACAAAGGCCCAAGCAAGATACAGTAGGCGTCAGTGAAGTGAAATGGAAAGAAGACAAAAATTCCTGGTGAGATGAGTATGGCGTAATGTCTACAGCAGCAGAAAACGGGATAATGGGAGTGGGATTCGTTAAGAACGGAAAAGTAGGGCAGACAGTATGTTACCGTGAACAGGGCTGTTCTTATCAGAATCGCCACAAAGAAATCACCAACGATAGTTCAGGTATACATACCGACGTCGCAAGCTCAAGACGAAGAGTTAGAAAAAGTATATGAGAATACTGAAAGGATAATACAGTACGTAAAGGGATATGAAAATTTAACAGTCATGGGGAACTGGAATGCTAGTTGCAGGAGAAGGGCAGAAGAATAGGTTAAAGAAGAATATGGGCTTAGGGCAAGGAAAGAGAGAGGAGAAAGACTGAGTTTTGTAAAAAATTTTAGCTACTAATAGCGAAGACTGTTCAATAATCACAAGAGGAGCAGATTTACTTAAAAAAGGCAGTGTGATATAGCAAAATTTCAGTTAGTATACTTCGAAGGAGAGACAGCATTGGTCGTATTTTTTTTTTTTTTTGTTTTATTAACCGCAAAATCGAATTTCGGTCACTTAGTGACCATCCTCAGTGCTCGAAGTAAAAAATTTTTTACATCAGAGAGTATAAAACAGTAAATCACAACTACATCTGCATATGAACATAACAGTTGGTAGGAACATACCTGTAATATACAATTTAAATTGGTAGGCACTGGTGTCAACAAGCTTAGAGCGATCACATAAACTGAGGTCGCTGTTTACATGCACTTGTTCAGCAGACCTCGGTGTGACAGGGCTTGGCACGCCCTCTATGTGACATGTGTCACGTGAAGACTTAATATTACTGGTTTTGCGAGATATTAACACTAAATAACTCTTGTGCATTTGAGAATCATGAAGTAATTCAAATTTAAAATGTACGTAAAACACACAGCAGACGAAGGGGGAAGGAAACATCTAAATTACATTGGCCTATTGTTTTTAAAAAACAAACTTATAAAACATAAAACAGATCGATGATAAGTTGTCAGAGTGCAGGACAGGTAAAAGAGCAAAAGACAATGAAAAAGAATAATATATGAATAACATGAAATAAGGTATAACACAGGTTTTTAAAAACATAATACCCACTTTCTGGCGTGGGAAATTAGAAGTACAACGTTCGTGATTTACGTAAAATGTTACGTTAAGACTAAGGAATTAAATATATAAAAATAGTAATAGTACGAAACTGCCATTACGTAATAATTAAAATGCCGTGAAACACAATGTTCATGACAAAAAAGTTTGTAGGTGTGGATAAAAAATTTTGTTATCATATTTAACCGACATGCTGATGTACGTCTCGTTTGACCCTTTGGACAAGCTAGCAGTGTTATAACAGTGGTTATAGGCTTCCGCATAAGCACTGGGTCAGAACCCATATATACACTCCTGGAAATTGAAATAAGAACACCGTGAATTCATTGTCCCAGGAAGGGGAAACTTTATTGACACATTCCTGGGGTCAGATACATCACATGATCACACTGACAGAACCACAGGCACATAGACACAGGCAACAGAGCATGCACAATGTCGGCACTAGTACAGTGTATATCCACCTTTCGCAGCAATGCAGGCTGCTATTCTCCCATGGAGACGATCGTAGAGATGCTGGATGTAGTCCTGTGGAACGGCTTGCCATGCCATTTCCACCTGGCGCCTCAGTTGGACCAGCGTTCGTGCTGGACGTGCACACCGCGTGAGACGACGCTTCATCCAGTCCCAAACATGCTCAATGGGGGACAGATCCGGAGATCTTGCTGGCCAGGGTAGTTGACTTACACCTTCTAGAGCACGTTGGGTGGCACGGGATACATTCGGACGTGCATTGTCCTGTTGGAACAGCAAGTTCCCTTGCCGGTCTAGGAATGGTAGAACGATGGGTTCGATGACGGTTTGGATGTACCGTGCACTATTCAGTGTCCCCTCGACGATCACCAGTGGTGTACGGCCAGTGTAGGAGATCGCTCCCCACACCATGATGCCGGGTGTTGGCCCTGTGTGCCTCGGTCGTATGCAGTCCTGATTGTGACGCTCACCTGCACGGCGCCAAACACGCATACGACCATCATTGGCACCAAGGCAGAAGCGACTCTCGTCGCTGAAGACGACACGTCTCCATTCGTCCCTCCATTCACGCCTGTCGCGACGCCACTGGAGGCGGGCTGCACGATGTTGGGGCGTGAGCGGAAGACGGCCTAACGGTGTGCGGGACCGTAGCCCAGCTTCATGGAGACGGTTGCGAATGGTCCTCGCCGATACCCCAGGAGCAACAGTGTCCCTAATTTGCTGGGAAGTGGCGGTGCGGTCCCCTACGGCACTGCGTAGGATCCTACGGTCTTGGCGTGCATCCGTGCGTCGCTGCGGTCCGGTCCCAGGTCGACGGGCACGTGCACCTTCCGCCGACCACTGGCGACAACATCGATGTACTGTGGAGACCTCACGCCCCACGTGTTGAGCAAATCGGCGGTACGTCCACCCGGCCTCCCGCATGCCCACTATACGCCCTCGCTCAAAGTCCGTCAACTGCACATACGGTTCACGTCCACGCTGTCGCGGCATGCTACCAGTGTTAAAGACTGCGATGGAGCTCCGTATGCCACGGCAAACTGGCTGACACTGACGGCGGCGGTGCACAAATGCTGCGCAGCTAGCGCCATTCGACGGCCAACACCGCGGTTCCTGGTGTGTCCGCTGTGCCGTACGTGTGATCATTGCTTGTACAGCCCTCTCGCAGTGTCCGGAGCAAGTATGGTGGGTCTGACACACCGGTGTCAATGTGTTCTTTTTTCCATTTCCAGGAGTGTACATGACATCAAATATACACGGTTGCTTACTGTAAAACATAGCACACACCATTTGGCGTGGGAAGTTAGAAGTATATCGTTCTTGATTTACGTAAATATTACGTTAAAACTGAGAAGTCAAATATATAACAATAGTAATAGTACGAAAATGCCACTAAGTAACAATTCAAATGCCATTAAACAATATTCACTACAACAACGAAAAAGGTTTGAGGGTGTAGAGTAACAATTTTGTTATCATATTTAACGACGTGATAATGTACATATCATTCGTCCCATCACTGGTTGTATGCTTCCGCATAAGCACTGGGTCAGAACCCATACGTACATTCACAGGTTGATAAAACAGAAATAAAATTGCCAAGCAACCGGTTTTGAATATTAATAAAATAATTTGATTTTACATAACTTATAGTAGCAGTGGGACCAATATGAAATAAAAGCAGACTTAAGAAGTACCTATAATTCTAATTGTGTTATTGAAATAAATTTAAAAATATAAGGTGCGAACAGGTAGTATACATCAAACATCGAGAAACCATCATGAGGAAGGACAGGTAATAGTGCCACTTATACCAGAAATATACATCGTGCTTTAGAGAAATTAAACAAAGGCTATGCACGATATCCAGCACTTATTCAAAAAGAAAAGGAATTGTTAACATACATTAAAAATAATTACTTAATGTGATAACTGGTTCGTATTACTTTGTGTTAACGCCTAAGAGATGTCGACTGTAGTAAAATTATGTTCAGTAGGCGTCCATAAATTCTGAAAATTACGGAACAAAAGGGAGCATACTTTTTAAAAAACCGAAATTAGCGATGTTATTAGAACAAACCGAAACATTTGTGTCTATGTGTTGAGATAGTTGGAATAGCAGCCATTGTAAGTGTTCTCGTAGCAACTATGTCTGAGGCGTTGTATATAAGGGATAACAAGCAACTGACTACGAATTGCTAATTGTGATAATTGGCAACAGGTTGTTGACTTTTCTCATAGGAAATCGGAAAAGCATTCCCAAAAATGTGTGCTTCTCGATATCGTTTGCTCGTTAAGTAGCGCGATATCTGGAGATTTATGAATCAGGTGTTTACAAACTTATGTGTGCCACGTGTAATGCAGGATACATAGGGCAAACCGGAAGAAAATTAGAAACAAGGTTCCGTAAGCACAATGCACTTGAGAGGAAGGATATTGCGGAAGAATCGAATTTCACAGCCCATCTGGTAGCGACTGCTCATACAACTCCAGATTTGACATACAACCAGTGATGGGACGAATGATATGTACATTATCACGTCGTTAAATATGATAACAAAATTGTTACTCTACACCCTCAAACCTTTTTCGTTGTTGTAGTGAATATTGTTTAATGGCATTTGAATTGTTACTTAGTGGCATTTTCGTACTATTACTATTGTTATATATTTGACTTCTCAGTTTTAACGTAATATTTACGTAAATCAAGAACGATATACTTCTAACTTCCCACGCCAAATGGTGTGTGCTATGTTTTACAGTAAGCAACCGTGTATATTTGATGTCATGTATATATGGGTTCTGACCCAGTGCTTATGCGGAAGTCTATAACCACTATTATAACACTGCTAGCTTTTCCAAAGGGACAAATGCGACGTACATCAGCATGTCGGTTAAATATGATAACAAAATTTTTTATCCACACCTACAAACTTTTTTGTCATGAACATTGTGTTTCACGGCATTTTAATTATTACGTAATGGCAGTTTCGTACTATTACTATTTTTATATATTTAATTCCTTAGTCTTAACGTAACATTTTACGTAAATCACGAACGTTGTACTTCTAATTTCCCACGCCAGAAAGTGGGTATTATGTTTTTTATTTCATATTATTCATATATTATTCTTTTTCATTGTCTTTTGCGCTTTTACCTGTCCTGCACTCTGACAACTTATCATCGATCTGTTTTATGTTTTATAAGTTTGTTTTTTAAAAACAATAGGCCAATGTAATTTAGATGTTTCCTTCCCCCTTCGTCTGCTATGTGTTTTACGTACATTTTAAATTTGAATTACTTCATGATTCACAAATGCACAAAAGTTATTTAGTGTTAATATCTCGCAAAACCAGTAATATTAAGTCTTCACGTGACACATGTCACATAGAGGGCGTGCCAAGCCCTGTCACACCGAGGTCTGCTGAACAAGTGCATGTAAACAGCGACCTCAGTTTATGTGATCGCTCTAAGCTTGTTGACACCAGTGCCTACCAATTTAAATTGTATATTACAGGTATATTCCTACCAACTGTTATGTTCATATGCAGATGTAGTTGTGATTTACTGTTTTATACTCTCTGATGTAAAAAATTTTTTACTTCGAGCACTGAGGATGGTCACTAAGTGACCGAAAATCGATTTTGCGGTTAATAAAACAAAAAAATACGACCAATGCTGTCTTTCCTTCCAAGTATATCCTTTATCTGGTGGTGGTGCACAGGACACTCCATGGAGTCGCCAATCAATAGATTTCAGTTAGATTACATCATGGTTCGTAGAGATTCCGGAATCAGATATTGGATTGCAAGGCGTAACGAGGAGCAGATATAAGCTCACACCACACTGTAATAGCGATGAAGAGGAAGCTGAAGTTTAAGAGATTAGTCAGGAAGAAACAATACGCAAACAAGTTGGATACGTAAGTACTAAGGAATGAGGAGATACGCTTGAAGGTCTCTAAGGCTATAGGTACGGAAAGAGGCATAGCTCAGTAGGCAGTACAGTTGAAGAGGAATGACCATCTCTAAAATCGGCAGTCACAGAAGATGGAGAGGAAAACATAGGTACAAAGAAGGTAACAGCGAAGAAACCATGGGTAACATAAGAAATATTTCAGTTGATCGATGAAAGAAGGATGTTCCGGGAAATACACAAATACAGAAATACAATTCGCTGGGCAATGAAATAAATATGAAGTGCATGGAAGGTAAGACGAAAGGGCTGCATGAAGAATGTGAAGAAATCGGAAAGATTGTCGGAAGGACTCACTCAGCCTATAGGAAAGTCAGAACAACCTTCGGTGAAACTGAAAGCAAGGGCGGTAACATTAAGAGTGCAATGGGACTTCCATTGTTAAATGCAGAGGAGAGAGCGGATAGGTGAGAAGAATATATGGAAGGCCTCTATAAGGGGAGGATTAATGTAGTGTTATAAAAGAAGAAACAGGAGTCGGCTTAGAAGAGATAGGGGATACAGTATTAGAATCAGAATTTAAGAGAGCTTTGGATGACAGGATCAAATAAGGCAGACGGGATAGATAACATTATATCAGAATTTCTAGTATTATTAGAGCAAGCGGCAACAAAATAACTATTCACGTTGGTGTGTAGAATGTATGACGATATACCATCTGACCTTAGGGAAATATAATCCGCACAATTCTGAAGAGTGCAAGAGCTGACAAGTGCGAGAATTATCGCACAATCAGCTTAACAGCTCATGCATGCAAGTGGCCTTACAAGAATAATATGCAGAAAAGAGGAAAAGAAAATTGAGAGTATGTTAGATGACGATCATTTTGGCTTTACGAAAGGTAAAGGCACCAGAGAAGCAGTTCTGACGTTGCAGTTGATAACGGAAGCAAGACTGAAGAAAAATCAAGATACGTTCATAGGATTTGTCGGCCTGGAAAAAGCGTTCAAAAATGTAAAATGATGCAAGATGTTCGAAATTCTGAGCAAAATAGTGGTAAACTATAGCAAGAGGGGGTAATATAAAATATGTACAAGAGCCAAGACGGGACGACCAAGATCGAAGTGCTCTAATTAAAAAGGGTGGAAGACATGGATGTAGCCTTTCGCCGCTACTGTTCAATCCCTAGATCGAAAAAGCAATGATGGTAATAAAAGTCAGGTTGAGGAGTGTGATCAAAATTCAAACTGAACGGATATAAATGATACTATTCGCTGCTGACACTGCTATCCTGAGTGGGAATAAAAGAATTACATGATCTGCTGAATGGATTAAACGATCTAATGAATACAGAATATGGCTTGAGAGTAAATCAGACGAAAGTAATGAGAAGTAGCAGAAATGAGAACAGCGAGATTGGTGGTCACGAAGCAGATGAAGTTAAGGAATTCTACTACGTACACAGCAAAATAACCAAAAGCCGACTAGCGCTGCCAAGAAGGGCGTTCCTGTTCAAGAGAAGTCAACTAGGATTAAACATAGGCCTTGATTTTAAGAAGAAACTTCTGAGAATGTACGTCGAGAACACAGCATTGTATGTATGTGAAACACGGAGTGTTGGGAAACAGGAAGAAAAGAGAATCGAAGCATTTGATATGTGGTGCTAGAGACGAATGTTGAAAATTAGGTGGACTGATAAGGTCAGGAATGAGGAGGTTCTGCGCAGAATCGGAGAGGAAAGAAATATGTGGAAAAAACTGAGAAGGAGAAGGAATAATGTGATAGGACATCTGTTAAGACATTAGGGAATAACGTCCGTGGTACTACAGGGAGCTGTAGAGGGCAAAAAGTGTAGAGGAAGACAGAGATTGGTATACATCGAGCAAGTAATTGAGCACGAAGGTTGCAAGTGCTACTCTGAGATGGAGAGATATTCGTAGTGGGCCACTTCAAACCAGTAAGAAGACTGATGACTCAAAAACAAAATATGTGTCCGAAATTTGATTGAAACTTTTTTTTAAAAAAATTAGTATCAGATCAAACTGCTTAGTGTCTTTACTGGACATCACAACACAAGTAAATTCAAGATAAGGTTATAAACTTTTGAAATATGATTCTGCGAGTTAGAGAAACTGTAAGTCATTTGAATTCATGAATGGTTAATTGAAACGGATAGAGAGCACCACATGTTCGGATGAGTACAAATGCATATTGTTATCTACGGCGAGATCAAGTGCAATATGTACCACGGAAAGGAACAAATGGTTCAAATGGCTCTGAGCACTATGGGACTTAACGTCTGAGGTCATCAGTCCCCTATAACTTAGAACTACTTAAACCTAACTAACCTAAGGACATCACACACATCCATGCCCGAGGAAGGATTCGAACCTGCGACCGTAGCGGTCGCGCGGTTCCAGACTGTAGCGCCTAGAACCGCTCGTCCACACCGGCCGGCTGGAAAGGAACACAATCCGGCAAAAGATCATGGGCTCGCATATTCCTACCACGTATATGCAATACGAATACACGTCGCCTGCTGCAATCTCATCGTATTGTTGAAGTTGTCAGTTGAATGCGCCCACGTCGAAAGCACGAGGCTAGGGTATAAATCACGTCCGTTCAGTGTGGCCTTAGGAATCAGAGTCCTTTGTACATAGCTCCATGTGGCGTCAGAGCTACCGCGTGCGCTTGAGAGACACTTGCAGATTCCTTTGGAAAGGTGCAGTGATCCAGCAAACAGACTCGGCTAATTTCGTATCTTCTTTGAGCTGCCAAGTGACTTATACAAGGTGCGCGAATACATTATTTGAAACACGTTCGCGCGAAAGCAAACGTGTTTCAACAGTAATGTACGAGGGAAATGGGAATACCACATGACACCTAAAAATTTTGTAGCAGCGTGGGTACCTTTCGTTCAAATAGGCATGATTCTTCTTCGAGCTGAGGGAAAAGCCAGCTCTCCAACATTTCCAAGTAGGTTTGCCCAGTTACAGTTGCACCTTCGATGAAGAAATGACCGAATACTTTACTGGCTGAAATGGCGCAGAAAATTCACCTTAGATGAAGCACTTTAATGCTGAATTGTTTCCCGCGGATTGTCAGAGCTCCATATATGGGCGTTGTGCCGACTGACTTTCCCTGTTGTGTGAAATGTTGCTTCATCGCTAAACACTTGCTTCGAAATGAGACGGTCATCTGGACCCATTTGCTCAAGGACAAACTCGCAGAACTCGATTCTTTCCACCTTATAAGCTTCGGAAAGAGATCGAACCAACTGTAAAGGATACGGTTTCGTTACTGACCTTTCCCTTACGACTCTCCAAAAGGTCGAATGGGGACTTTGCAGCTCTCTACTAGCTGACGGGGTATTTAAGAACTATTCAATTACGATATCAGATCAATTAAAAATATAAAATTCCCCACGGGTCACCAGGTTTTATTTCTGAGGTAGAAGTGTGACCCACGACGCACAGATATAGCCGACAAACAGAGATACGAAGAACATGAAACGATACTGTATTATTGAATTACATCATTTAGGAAACTAATGCTCGTGACGACCTGTAGTGCCAAAAAATATTAAAGAAAGATTAAAAATAATTTTGATCGAAATGTTTTGTAAGTGAATACTGCAGACATATAATAAGTGCCTTTGTACTTGAGTTTCACGATTTACAATAATAATAATAATAATAATAATAATAACTTCACTTGCTACTAGCATCAGAATCTTCAGGGTGTACAGAATATGTAAATGTGATTTCATGACAAGTCCTTTATGGAATCACCTACGTTTCTTCTCTTATGAGCCTTGGAATAGCTGTAAATACGTGCAGATAATGAAAATATGTGACAGAAGATCTGACTGAAACACTGAGGTTAATTCAGATATGCGGCTATGGATGATACGTGCACGTTTTACCTGAAATGTGTCCACCCATTACCGACTCAATTTACAAGTTTTAAAGGGAGCAATTAACTGATCGCTAGGCATTTGTCGTAGCTGATGTTTCAGAGCCATTTATACGTCGTACCTGCGCTTGATTCTTCTTCTTTTTTTTCCACTTTATTCCGGGAAGCTCGTATAAAGGGTCCTTTGATCCGCACGACAGATCATCTCCCGCTGAAAAGCGGCGGTAGCGAGTGACAGGTGGACAGGATATTGCTCCGAAATGAAACTCGGCGCAATAAATGGGCCGCTTCGCGCAGAGCGGCGTGCAGAGCGTGAATCAGTGGAGCAGAAGGCAATGCTAAGCGGACCACGGTGATCGACGTTGAATAATGGCGTGCGTGTAGCGTCACCGTTTGCAGCTCGCCGCTACGTTTTGCCGAAGATTTGCCACAATTGTTCAATAAACTTATTGCCGTGCCAGGGGAAGACATGTAGCCGTGATTAAGTCTGAGTTTAAACTCGTGGGTACTTGCAATTTTTAACAAGACTGAAGACACTCGTATGTGCAAATACACTCAAAAAAGAAAAAAAGAAAAGGCGAGCCAGGATGGAATTACTCCTTGGGACGAAAATCGGTAGATGTAATGTGCATGTACAGACAACCAAATGATTACAATTTAAGAAAAAAATACCGGGTGATCAAAAAGTCAGTACAAATTTGAAAATTGAATAAATCACGGAATAATGTAGATAGAGAGGTACAAATTGACACACATGCTTGGAATGACATGGGGTTTTATTAGAACCAAAAAAATACAAAAATTCAAAAAATGTCCGACAGATGGCACTTCATCTGATCAGAATAGCAATAATTAGCTTAAAAAAGTAAGACAAAGCCAACATGATGTTCTTTACAGGACATGCTCAATATGTCCACCATCATTCCTCAACAATACCTGTAGTCGAAGAATAATGTGAACAGTACTGTAAAGCATGTCCAGAGTTACGGTGAGCCATTGGCGTCGGATGTTGTCTCTCAGCATCCCTAGAGATGTCGGTCGATCACGATACACTTGCGACTTCAAGTAACCCCAAAGCCAATAATCGCACGGACTGAGATCAGGGGACCTGGGAGGCCAAGCATGACGAAAGTGGCGGCTGAGCACACGATCATCACCAAACGACTCGCGCAAGTGATCTTTCACGCGCCGTCTGTCAGGCATTTTGTGAACTTTTTTTTTTGTTCTAATAAAGCCCGATGTAATTCCAAGCATGTGTGTCAATTTTTATCTCTCTATCTACATTATTCCGCGGTTTATTAAGTTTTCAAACTTATACTGACTTTTGGATCACCCTGTAGATGATTTATTCAAGAGAAAGCAGTTCACAAATTGATAAGTTAGTAACGCCTTGCTCCACATCTGCCTCTTACGCAAGCAGCTATTCGGCATGACACTGATTAAGAGAGGTGTCTGATGTCCTCCTGAGCGATACCGTGCCAAATTCTATCCAATTTCAGTGTTACATCGCCAAATACCTGTGCTATTTGGAGGGCCCTGCCCATTATGCTCCAAACTTTCTCAACTGGGGAGGGATCCGGCGGCCTTGCTATTCAAGGTAGGACTTGGCAGGCACGAAGACAAGCGGGTGGGCATTATCGTCCTGAAATGTAAACCCAGGATGGCTTGCCATGAAAGACAACAAAACGGTCATAGAATATCGTCAATTTACCGCTGTGCTGTAAGGGTGACGCGAGTGACAGCCAAAGGGCCTGCCTCTGAAAAGAAACGGTCCCCTACATCACCACTCCTGGATGTCCGGCCATATGGCGAGCGACAGTGAGACTGGTCTCCCACCGCCGTCCCGGGCGTCTACAGATGCGTCTTCGGTCTGTAATCTCATTGGAGCAGAATTGCCGTCAATTATGGGTCCCACTTCGAATTCAGCCCTATAACCAGTGAAGACATGTGTGGAGACGTCCCGGACAGCGATGAGATACTAACCAGACTGTCGCTCGTCATATGGGCGGACAACCAGGAGGGATGGGGTGGGGTGCCATTTCTTTTCATAGTAGGACCCTTTTTGTTGTCATCCGCGGCATCCTTACAGCAGAGCGGTGCCGTCGACAATGTTCTGCATCCTGATTTGTTGCCCTTCACGGCAAGTCATCCTGGGCTTACATTTCAGCATGATAATGTCCTATATCTGGTCTCCGTGCTTGTCAAACCATAGCTTGGCCTGTAAGGCAGCCGGTGTTTGTCTGCAACTGAGAACGTTTGGAGCATTATGGGCAGGACCATCCAACCAGCTATGGATTTTGACAATCTAACGCGCCAGCTGGACAGAATTTGACACGACATCCATCAGGAGGACGTCCAGCAACCCTGTCAATCAGCGCCGAGCTGAATAGCTGCTTGCGTAAGCGCCAGAGTTGGAGTAACGCGTTACTGAGAGGCTCAGTTTATGAAGCTCTTTCTCCTGAATAAATATTCCAATTTTTCTGAAATTATAATGATTTGTTTGTCTCGATTTCTACCCCATTCTGATAATTCCGTGGTTCTGCATCGCTAGTTTTTTCTTAGAGTGTATCATAATTTGCCTTTTCTTGCATTAATCTAACGGATGTTTCAAAAAAATTTAACGCGAATTCACAGAGCTATATCTCATACAACTCAAAGCATTCGACGAAGGCTCCAGCAGTTTCGACACACTTGATGCTCACAATCTTAAAGATTGCTGTTAACAGCAACTGGGAATAAGTTTCAGTTAGTAAATGAAATGTGAGCCGAGGGCCTCCCAGCGGGTAGACTCGGTCACCTGGTGCAAGTCTTTTGAGGACTCGCCACTTGGGCGACTTGCACGTCGATCAGGATGAAATGATGAGGACGACACAAACACCTGGTCCCTGAGCAGAGAAAATCTCCAACCCAGCAGGGAATCGAACCTGGGCTCCCCGGCATGACAATTCGGCGCGCTGTCCACTCAGCCTCGGTGGCGGACTTTCAATTAGTAAAGTAAACAGCCAATCAGTTGCAGCAAGTGTATTTAATTAAACTTCATCTAGGTTTCGATGTTAGTACGAGTTCGATGTCTGCCTGTGTGTATCTCAGTTGTAATGGAATTTTAGCTGTAATTATAGCATTTGATTTGAGGTGGTCAGTTCATGATTCACGTAACATGTTTTCTATTAAAGAAACCAAGTAACACCATGTACTTCTGAACAGGATATTCTTAATAGTATCGAAACTTCGGCACGTTTACTCATATAAACTTAATTGGTTGTTTGCTTTATCAAGTGACACCTGTTGTTCATGTGAGCGCAACTCCATAGGTCGCCGTTGTGCTCTCGGTCAAGCGTACAGCGCGTTCCGTAGAGCCGAGCATTCCTCGTGTGTCTTTATGGTGCGTTTTTGTATTTTTAATTCTATCATTTGAGCAGGACTCACACAGTTATCATATATAAGGTTTAAGACATTGAATAACAACACACATTGACTTGTTTTAATATGTTGCACATCAGTATAAAATTACGGCAGAATTACATTGAAAGTCGAACTGCTCTTCTAACAAAAACGCATGTAGAAGGCCATGTATTCTCAAGTCTTTCAAGCATAGCAGTGCGGTGAAACACTTCGGCAAACCGCAGCAGATGCCGATCAGACATTATAGTAGGTGACTTGTAGCGTTGTATTTGTTTGGGCATCCAAAAGAGATGTGGTTGACTTACTGCTCTTCATAGTTGTCGCACAATCGGGAAGCGACCATACCAGTACGATGTAGATGGTTCCCGTAACAGCCGTTGCTGAACGTCAGGCGCCTTATAGTGTTCTTCAGTCTCCTGGGCATTGATCTTTCTCGTACCAGAAATTAGAAAGCAGCACTGGGTTCACTTTGGCATAATCTTTTCTTTATATCTGGAGGTCTCTGGCCATTCTGTATTCCAGTTTTCTCTGATAACGTGTAAAAGTACTGAATGTGGTAATTCCACATGGAGCACTCTCCCCGTCACACACGCCTGCATTGGCTTATCTATTGGTCGTTTCATAACCAAAAGCCTCACGGTGTGCTATTAGCCAGCACACAGTAATTTCCTGATTACAGGTTTTGATCTGCTTTGTCAGATTCATGATGCCGTATGGTACTGGATGGTTGGACCGTTCATTGTGCAGATATCTTGGTAGTTCTAGCACCGACATAGAATCAGAAAGATAACGGATTTCATGAAGGGATAGTAGTACACCCAAAAGCTGGGCTGTCATAATCACTAGTTCCATCACGACAGCTGCTGTCCCACTACGCATAACTACGTCCACCTTCATTCTTCGAAGCGCTGATGCGGATGAAACTCGTTTTCAGATTATTAGAATAACCTGGCCTATTTTGCGACGACGTTTCTGTTTCAAACCATTCTGGTTGTGGAGATGGAAGATAACAGTCTCTTTACACGTTTAGTGATGAGGCTATGTTATAGTGAAGAGGAAATATGAACGGCCACAATGTAAGAGTCTGGGGAATCTGGCAGCCACATACTAAAGTCGAACACGAATTAGACTTTCCAAGGCTTCATGTGTTTTTCCCGTGAAACATTTAGGGTCCGTGTTTTGTAGCAGAAAAGATAGTTACAGAAATCAAATTAGTGCTTATGTTGGAGATCTGACCTTTTCTACACTCTCGCGAGAACAGTCAGAAAAAGTTTAGTTTTCAGCACAACTGGGAACCACTTGACGGACTCTTACGTGCAGGATCATTTGTTTAAAATGGGCTGCTGCAGCAACGATGGATTGAAACAGTGGCCTCAAATGTCGACTGAGATCGTTCTATGTGATTTTTTAAATGGTGATTAATGAAACACTCCGTCTATCGGGCTCCCCTAGTAACCACTTTGGGTTAAGTACAAGGCGGCAGAGCAACAGCAGTAGATGTAGTATAGTAACTACTGAAGTCGTCCCAAGAGTATGGGAGGAGTTTTACTGTCGTCCAGGTGTTTATCATTCGTCCCGGGGAGGGCTCACTGAACATTTGTAAAGTGTAAATGGAAAACGATATTAAACGTAATTTTAAAAAATGCCCCAAATTTGAATGCCCACGTTTGGAAAAGACGTACGATTGTAAAATCGGATGGAAATAAAAGTTATGAAGTGCTATGCGTAAGTTAAAGTATGTCCTAAGTTTCTAGCTTCATTCATGTACAAGATAAATCTGAAAAATGTTTTTCCTAGAACAACAAGGTTGAAAATTTAAATTCCTGTGTATTGCATCCCCCAAATCTGCTACTGAAGTATGGCGGAAAAATCTACATACGGCTTTAATATTATACACTATTGGCCATTAAAACTGCTACACCAAGAAGAAATGCAGATGATAAACGGGTACTCATTGGACAAATATATTACACTAGAACTGACATGTGATTACATTTTCAAGCGATTTGGGTGCATAGATCCTGAGAAATCAGTACCGAGAACAACCGCCTCTGGCCATAATAACGGCCAGGGCAGCAGTCGAACATTTTCTGTATCCAGAAAGGCCCGTACAGAACCTGCAACATGTGTTCGTGCATTATCCTGCTGAAATATAAGGTTTCGCAGGGATCGAATGAAGGGTAGAGCCACGGGTCGTAACACTTCTGAAATGTAACGTCCACTGTTCAAAGTGCCGTCAATGCGAACAAGAGGTGACCGAGAAGTGTAACCAATGGTACAGCATACCATCACGCCAGGTGATACGCCAGTATGGCGATGACGAATACACGCTTCCAATGTGCGTTCACCGCGATGTCGCCACACACAGATGCGACCATCATGATGCTGTAAACACACCATCTCAGGCGCTCCTGTCTGTGATGCACAGTCAAGGGTAACCGCAGCAATGGTCTCCGAGCTGATTGTCCATACTGCTAAAAACGTCGTCGAACTGTTGGTGCAGATGGTTGTTGTCTTGCAAACGTCCCCATCTGTTGTCTCGGGGATCGAGACGTGGTTGCACGATGCCATGCGGATAAGATGCCTGTCATCTCGACTGCTAGTGATAAGAGGCCGTTGGGATCCAGCACGGCGTTCCGTATTACCATCCGGAACCCACCGATTCCATATTCTGCTAAGTCATTGGATCTCGACCAACGCGCGCAGCAATGTCGCGATAGGATAAACCGCAATCGCGATAGGCCACAATCCGACCTTTATCAAAGTCGGAAACGTGATGGTACGCATTTCTCCTCCTTACACGGGGCATCACAACAACGTTTCACGAGGCAACGCCGGTCAACTGCTGTTTGTGTATGAGAAATCGGTTGGATAGTTTTCTCATTTCAGCACGTTGTAGGTGTCGCCTCTGGCGCCAGCCTTGTGTGAATGCTCTGAAAAGTTACTCATTTGCGTATCACAGCATCCTCTGCCTATCGGTTAAATTTCGCATCTGTAGCACGTAATCTTCGTGGTGTAGCAATTTTAATGGTCAATAGTGTATGTAGTCACACTGGATAATAGGTCAGTGATTGAAGCAATAAATGAAACGGTGACACAATTGTCCCAGTTCACACTACAGTTCCATAAGACATACAGCTGTTTCAGTTTTCGCTAAGTTAAAAGGTCTTTTATCATTGTAAGATGATTAAAATGCTGGTAGAGGAAATGAGAACACTGGATACTCGATTACAGTAATCACACCTGTGCGAGATTTCGATATAGTTGTTGGGTAGGAACGTTTCTCATTGGATCTCTTGTTTGCGTTGTTACCTAGTTTTGTAGCTGAGTATGTGTTCGAGTAAATACTGAACGACAGCCAGACGTTAGCTGGCGATCTAGTTCCACGGTTGGCTTATTTTTCTGTTAACATTTAATGTGTCACATTTTCATCCACAACGAATGTACATCAGAAGATCGGTCATCCTCTTAGTGATAAGCAATGAAGTTGCTTCTGGCACGAATAGTCTACACACACACACACACACACACACACACACACACACACACACACACACACTTTGGATGTATAAGTAGACATTAACAATAGTATTTTTTTTATTTGGAAAATAACGGGAACGGCAAATATACATGAATGAAATGCATTATTGTTAGGTGAAGATATACCGGGTGTAACAAAAGGTCATGGCCAAACTTTCAGAAAACGTTCCTCACACATAGAGGTGTTGACATGTGTCGAGAAAAATATGATTTTCATGTTAGAGTTCAGTTTCTACCACTCTTCAGCACATTAATCATGGGAAACACACAGGAAAATATCAACAGATTATGAAACACTATCCTAAATGAAATGCTGAAAATGCCCTCTGTTAGCAAGGACACATCCAGTGAATTCCTAATGCACTGATGTATTCCTGAAAAGATTCCTAAGTTTTAACAACCTTCTGCAATACGGGCACGAACTCTGTGCATCTTGTACAGAGGTTCCGTACACAAGAGCTTTCAAATGGTTGGTTGGTTGGTTTTTGAGGGTTGAAGGGACCAGACTACAAAGGCCATCGGTCCCAGATTTCAAATACCTGCACAATGAAAAGCATAGTGGGTTTAGGTACGGAGAGCATAGAGACGAAGGAATCGGCCCACTTCTACCTATCCATCCATCACGGGATCTATTATTTAGAAGATTACGAACATAAGCACTGGAATGAACAGGAGCTTCATCGTCTATGAAGTTTCGGAACAACGTTAAAGGTACGTGTTATAGCGGAAGAGGTAGAGTATTCTCTATGAAAGCAAGGCAAGTTTCTCTGTTGAGACCTATCAATCACCAATAATTAAAACCGAAACAATGACATTAAATCTTCGTTTATGATGACTGCACAGTCCCGTGAGGATCCACGATAGCCCATAATGAATTTAGGGATAGTCCCAAAATTGTGCCTTGTGATCCTCTCTTCGTGATTTGTCCCTTGATACCAAAAGTTAGTCTCCTACCCACAATGAATTAATCATCATAACTTTTTGCATTCTGTTAGTTAAATGTGATTAAAAAAATCTGTGCTTTCTGCCATTAATGTGATTATGAAGAGAAGGAAATGACCTAAAACATGGAAATAAAGCGTTTAACACATTTTATTCCTCTCTGTGTGAGGAATGTTCCCGAAAATCTGACCACGCCTTTTTGATACATACTGTATGGGGAAGACGAAATCTTCTCGAGCTCTCATTCATGTGGCTGTGTTGAAATTCCGCGACGTTTCAATTAGTGTCACTCTAACTATCTTCTGGTTTGACACTTGCCGCGAAATTTCAATTCAGGTATCTGGATGGAAGCCCGAGAAGTTTCTTCACCAACACTCGCTGAGAAAGTGTATATTTACAAATAAATGATATCTATAATAATATCCCCAATTCTTACTGGAAATAGTACTGGTCAAATCTAGAGAACATGAATTCCTATAAAAAAACGTTTGAAGAAAAACAACCTTTTAAGACATGGACCATTTTTCTTGAGACGAGAACAGTCAGTACTTGTTTGTTTAGGTTGCTTGCCTGTTAAACGTTCACTGCTGATTTGTTGTTGGTTGTGTTTGTGTACTTTGAATAATGCTTTTCTTAGGCTTGGGACCTAAATCTGTTTCACATATTACAGAAGCTTCTTCGTAAGTATCGCTTTGAAGATATGCTGCAACCAGAACGAAACAAGTGATTCCTTGGATTGTGAACAACGTAACTAGTGAAATGGAGTACTATTACTCGGCGCGGGAAATGGCAGATATGGAGTTCTGTTGTACATTAAACGAGGACGATGACTGGTTGGCACATGTTACGTAACATGAACAACATTATCAACCCTGTGTTCCATCTTATGTAATGTTCAGTATGTTGTTACAGCTACTTGCAGACACGAGATCATTACCCTTAACGACAAGGTATAGCAGCAGATCTACACTTATAGCCTACGCAAGTTCTCATGGTACAAAACCAGCATGTCAGATTATAGTTCAGTCAGTGGATTCTAAGATGGAACACGGAGATGTGTATTTCACAGCTTGGATTTTATTTACGGATCACGTGGGATGCACGCATAATGGGATAATAATTTAGCATAATAACTATGTATAAGAGAAGCATATCCATGAGCGACCAAGGGAGTAATGAATCATTTTGTTTTAGTATCAATATGTGGCTTAGTAGTATTGAAGACAGACTCACAGAGCTATAACCTTTACTGGACAATCTGATGGATATTCACTGTCGCCACTATCTGCAAGAAAAATTGTATATACAGTAATGAATGTCAGGCTTGTGGAAACACAATGGACATGGTTCATACATGGAGGGCACCACCTCATTTCCCTACGTTTCATATAACAATGCACTATCAGATCGAAAGTATCTGGACAACTGTATGTAAATCGGAATTGACCACTAGATGTCATAAGAGGAGGAGCACCTTGTACCCTCCCACTCACTTATCGACCTTAATGACAGTGAAAAATTAAGACCGTGTGCACCTAATGGAAATTTGGGAAAAGCAATCGTCACCGAAGTTAATTTGTCGGTAAAGAGGGAGGAAAGGGTTACATCTAAATGAAAGAAAAAATGCAAATGAAATTGGTGGAAATTAATTTTGAGAAAAGGGTAAAATTAATAAAGAAAATAAATGTGCGGTCGTTACGTTAACAATTAACTGGTGTTAATTAGATATTTGAGATTTGGGGAAAGTTACGGTCGCCAGTCCTATGGACAACTACTATAGTAACTGTGAAAGAAAGGTTATTGCACATACATTTAGAACAAAAAGGGTGGCAACTGAAGGTTGACACGTGTTGTGTGAAAACGGAATGTTTGTCAGAAGTAATAAATTACTCTACACTCTGACTTAATTTAGCAAAAGAGTTAATAAAACCGGAAAATTTAAAATTAATTTAGTGACTGAAATTAATAGTGAACTTTGTTTCTGAAGCACTACGAAATTCAATGAAATAAGGTTAGTCTTGGGCTACCTCAACAATCATTTGAAAAGCTACTTGAATCTACGCAATTTAGAAATAAGAGATTTAACTTTGAACTTGAATTAAATGATTCTGAACAATTAACAATAGTAAAATTTAGTACGTACCAAGCTGAGCTGCAGTCACAGGTAAGCTAAAATATGGTAACAAAACTCGCACTCTTAATTTGTGCTTGTGTAATCTAAATATTGTAGCCAGCTATGAATACCTTAACTGAACTTTGGAATTAAAGCAGTGAAATCGAATGATATTACTCTAATGCTGGCGTTTGAATTTCAAAGACAGTCGGGTTCATTCCGGAAAAGGAAGGGCCCCTGCTTGGTAATGCAATTGAGACAACGAGCAACAAAGGTTCATGCTAGGTTGCTGTAATTTTCTGAGGCAAATGGGACAATTCTAAAAGCTGAGGTCCGCCATACAATTCTAAAACTTTACGTGCTTCCAGTCTTCCTTGTGGGTTGATTGAAGGTTTGAAGTCGTAGGTCGAGGAGGTGGCGACAGTCACTCATTGTCGGCCGTCGCTGTTGCAGAAACTGAACGTTGGCGCGCCTTCTTCTCGACACTGTCACCAGGCGAAATGGGCTCTTGATGTGCACCATCTAATGCTTCCCGTCCGCGACACCGTGTCAGAAACTATCATAGCAAGTCGAGCGCAATTACATGCTGCCAAACCCCGAGAGCGTGGCAACTCGCGGGAGCGTCACTCAACACACCTGCTCCACCGCCCTACTCCAGCTAGACTCCCTCTGCCCGCGCTCCATGCGGCAGAGTTAACACTACCAAAGATCCTAAACGCTTTGGTTCTCCACACGACCTATCGATGTAATCGTTCGATAGCATAGTTTTCCCTAGCAAACAAACCAATTATACATCGACATAAATGAATAAATACAAATAGTAAACCAATTACACTATATAAAGACACAGAAATGTTATATCTTCAGGTAACAAAATAAGGAAAAAGTTTATAGTACAATAGATGGAAATAGGAGGATATGCATTTCCGGCGTTACAACCTATACAGGGTGATTTTTTCCAACGCATACAAACTCTAGGCATTGATCGATGAGATTAACAAGCAAGATCAAATGAACCAACGTCTGGAAATGCATAGTTTCCGTGCGAGACCATTTACTCAGTCATACATTGATACAAAGACTGCGTTCTAATAGGAGGTATACCATGCAGCCACAGTTACAACGTGTGTTCCAAATGATATCCATTTGCTTCAACGCCCGCGTGTACGCGCCGCAGCATGTTCTGTCTCACACGTTCACGTCGACCTGGCTGCATCAGAACAGTGTCAAAGGCAGCAAGAATACGCTACTCCAGTGTCTCCACATCTGCAATGGGATCTGCGTACACGATACATTTGACATGGCCCCATAACCAAAAATCGCTCGGGTTGAGATCCGGTGAACGAGCAAGCCATGCAACTGAACCCCCTCGTCCGATCCATCGACCAGGGAAGACACGTTTGAGATGCGTCCAGACGTTAACGGCGAAGTAGGCTGGAACGCCATCATGTAGCAGCCATAAAAGCCTTCTAGTCATCATTGCCACTTCTTCCAGCAGGGGAGGCAAAGTCACCCGCAAGAAACGCCGGTAATTCCGGCCTGTTAGGCAACGCGGAAGTAAGTCTGGTCCCAAAATACGGTCGCCAGTTATCCCTGCCGACATATTGCGGCTGTACCAACGCACATGATTCGCTGTCACCATACCACGTGGGCTCGACTTATAGTCATACAGATGACAGTTCTGAAAGTTTAAGGTACCACTCCGCGTAAAGGTGGCCTCATCTGTGAATAGTATCAAATGACACAAATCCGTGAATCGTGCTTGCCTGGTGAAGAAGCCAGTGACAAAACTTCTCCTGATGGGGAAAGTCTGTCGCTAGTAAGCCCTGTATACGCTGTGAGTGATAAGGGTAATAACAACTGTTGTGGAGAATGTTCCACACGATCATCTGGCTTACCCGGTATTGGCAGGCCAACTGCCCAGTACTGACTCGGCAGTGCCTTCCACGGGGTTAATCATAATTTCCTCCAAGTCTGGTGGTCGATCATTTCGGTTGCGTCCTTCATTGATTCCCTGCTTCCTGAATCGATCCTGTCTTAGACAAACGACCAAACACTGTTGCTAACATTGAATACTGTGGTTCGGTCGACGGGAATAGGTCTCCTGATGCAACCCTGCTGCCCGCCCCCCGTTGCCATTTGCCCTTCTGTAAGTAAACACCATGTCGGCAAGCTCTCGACTCGAATACGGTACCATTGTGAACAACGCTGAATCACATCCACTACAAGGTAACTCAACAAGGGAAGTGAATAGGACACAACATTACCAATTACTATGGAAGGAGAGGCACTAGGGCGTGATGTATGAGAACAGTATCACTCTGTAGGAGGAAACCATGTATACCGTAACTGTGGTTGCATGGTACAGCGCGTATTGGACCGCAGTCTCTGTAACAAAGTATGACTGAGTGAATGGTCCCTAACATGGAAACCATGCGTTTCCAGACGTAAGTTCATTAGACCTTTTTTTGTCCCATATCCTCTCATAGGTTATATATACTTGGAACTGAAATAGTGGCAACTATTTATTCACAACATCCGCCCCGATAGCTGGGTGGTCAGCCCGGCGGTCTGTCACACCAAGGGGCCCAGGTTCGATTCCCGGCTGGGTCGGAGCTTTTCTCCGCTCAGGGACTGGGTGTTGTGATGTCCTCTTTATCATTTCATCATCATCAGTGGAGGACAACGGGAAACCACCACTGGAATCACTTCCCTAGATGCTCATGCGGTGGACCTCTCTGACGAGGCTTCCCCCATGACAAGACCTGCCGTAAGGAAGAACACGAAGTAAGTTATTCACAACCTATACAAAAGAGTTACATGTTTGCACCTGTTACTGTACTTCAAAGTAGTCACCAGCGTTTTGTAGAATCCGTTGCCAGCGATGTAGAAGGCATAGTATACCGTTAGCATCTGTTGATGGTGCGAATGGAGCGGTCTACTGCCGGTAGTATCTCTGGAACAGCTCTGAAGCGAATGCCACGAAGTGGTTCCTTCATCTTTGGAATCAAATCAAAGTCGCAGGATTTAAGTCCGGGGAGTATGGCGGATGGTACAGTACTTCCCAGTCCCATCGACCGATCAGAACAGCCTCAATTTGCGCTGTATGCGCCCGCGAATTGTCGACCAAAATGATGGTTGGGTTACGCAGAAAGTATCGCCGCTCCTTTCGCAAGGCTTTTTTTTTTTTTTTTTTTTTTTTTGGAGCATCACCTACAACCAGGAAATCGTTTACCTTATTCACTACAAGCAAAAGCAGCGATCTCATTACAAAGCCAGTGCGATATACAAATACCAATAAGTGAACCCATGGCAGCTGGAGATATTAATGAGCGAAATGAAAGCTCACCTCTGTAAACAGCTGTATCTGTGTAGTCAAAATGGTTCTGAGCACTATGGGACTTAACAGCTGAGGTTATCAGTCCCCTAGAACTTAGAACTACTTAAACCTAACTAACCTAAGGACATCACACATATCGATGCCCGAGGCAGGATTCGAACCTGCGACCGTATCTGTGTAGTCGATAAAAATTGGACACATGTTATAAAGAATATTTTATTAGAACTGATCTATGCCACCATCGCTTAAAATATTCACTATTCCAATTGGAAGACGCTGTATAGTTTCCTGGCGTTATTAACGGAATAACTGTGCCTTTGGACTATGACAGGGTAGTATGCGAAGGATGCTGAAGTGTTGGTGTTGTCCTAGATGTAGGATCGTCGTCATGGTGACGTGTGACAACCGATGGGGAATTTGTCGTGTACTGCGAAGACGGAGGCAGCGACAGAGGAACGTGCACCCAGACGTAGCATCTGCCCCACTTGTGATGGGGTAGTCAGGTCTGGGAAAGGTCCAGTATGGAAAAGACAAAATCGGTTATGGTTCTCCTAGTACATCCTATGAAAACTACCAAGTGATGTGGTGCCTCAATGTAAAATTCATTTACAAAAAGGGAGCAAATGAAACTTCGTAACATACAGTGATTACGATAAAGGAAATGGCTAAATGCAAGGTAAATGTAAAATACGCAAATGACATAGTTATCAGCGTAAAGATGAAACAAGTAGGAAAGTTAAATTGATGAACCAAAATATTATGACCACTTGTTTAACCGCATGTTCGTTCGCCTATGGAACACAATACAGCACTGGTCATGGCTAGGATGAATTTGACAAGTCATTGGTAGGTTTCCAGCACATGATATATACCAAGGTCATGAAACTCCCTGGAATTAAGGATTAGTATATTTTGGGTACCGAGCTGCTGCCCAATGGCACCATCAGCTTCATGTCGGGCGAACATTATGGCGAAGACATTAATGTGAATGCACTATCATGCTCCTCCCACCAGTCAAGCAGAGAGGTATCCTGCTGGCAGATGCCATCACTGTAAGATCTGCAACAACGTTTATGTAGTGTGCAGCTATCATGATGCCTTCGATTACTGCTCCACATCCCATGGAATCTGAGCTGAATGTCCCATAATAATGTCCCCACCACTCTGCGTACATGGTGTGGTACTTGTTTCGAGCAGCAGTTTGCGTGAATGAAGGCGTTTCCAGAAATTACTATCAACCTGTTGTAATTAGAAACACAATTCATCTGACCAGGCGACACGTTTCTGTTTTTCAATGTTCCAATCTCAATGACCCAATGCACACTGCGGGCGTAACTGCCGGCCGCGGTGGTCTCGCGGTTCTAGGCGCTCAATCCGGAACCGTGCGACTGCTACGGTCGCAGGTTCGAATCCTGCCTCGGGCATGGATGTTTGTGATGTCCTTAGGTTAGTTAGGTTTAAGTAGTTCTAAGTTCTAGGGGTTTATGACCACAGCAGTTGAGTCCCATAGTGCTTAGAGCCATTTGAACCATTCGGGCGTAACTGATAATTCTGTTGGATTAACCTGTAAGGGCATCTATTGCTTACCTCCATGTTCAACAATGTGCACTAAATGGCATGCTCCAAAACATTTCTGCATGCACCAGAATCTTACTCTGTCGTCAGTTTTGCCATACATCACCTGCTTCATAGAGCAGACAACGATAAGGCGTGGACCTCCACCACTCTAAGTGTGCTTTCACCGTCCAGTAACCACCTTCCTTAGAAGCTCATGACGTTAGGAAGCGAACAGCTGACCAGTTACTCCATTTCTAAGACACAGTCTGCCCTTTCTGAAAGGTATTACCTTTTGCGGCATGTGTCGATGTTAGACTAATATGCAATTCGTCTCTGCTCCGCTTACATGCTTTCCTTATTGCCAACAGGTGGCATCAGATCTAGTGGTGGGCAGGGTCATTATGTTTTGACTCATCAGTCCTTAGTGATTATCCTGGTGCACATGATGTGACAGACTGCGTGTTGTGCTGACATCAAATATGACTTCTGATACTGGCATGCAACATGAGAAGGGGATATGCTTTACGCACTAAAGTGGGCGTTAAGTGAGAAACTCACGTTCTGGTGACGGTGGTGGAGAAGACGAGGCAAGGTCCAGCGAGCGCCGCGCTTGCCACCCACACCGCCAGAAGCGCCAGGAGCGCCCTCCGGCGTGTCATGCGGTGCTGCAGCGGTCGTACGATCGCCATGTACCTGCGACACCAGCACAAAGCATGTCACTCACTAGCTGATTATGAAGTATCTTTGTATTTGTTGCTGATAATTCGTGGTCGCCGTACACCTGTGGATGAAGCACAGGAAACATGACTCTGTGGCTGCTTTGTCGTATCGTGTGGCTGTGATGCAATGTCACTATATACATTTGGAAGAAGAGCAGGAAACGTCACTCACAAGCTGCCGTCACGTCATATCTGCTGCAGCGTATGTAGTCGCCATATATTTTAGGAGCACAAGAAATATCACACAGTGGCTGTTGTGTCATTCGACATTGCAGTGGCAGTAGAATCGTTGTGTACCTAAGGTGACAGCAACGATAGCATTTCAGAGGTTGAAAATACCGCTTCAGTTGTAAAGTTCTTTATATTAACACACGATCGGTTTCGGGCTCTTATAAGCCCATCTTCAGGTGTCGTGGTCCCCTAGCGCCGCGGTTAACGTACAGTAGGCCGAGTACACGTCCACCGTGGCACTCGGGATGCACAGCACAAAGTTACGACACCTGAAGATGGGCGTATACGAGCCCGAAACCGGTCGTGTGTTAATAAAAAGAATTTTTATGCTGAAGTGGTATCTTCAACCTCTGGTATAATGCTCAGTTGCGGATGTTCCTCCAACAGGATTTTTTGTAAAGATTATATTATTACTGGCTGTTGTTAAATGATAGAGTACAGCAGCTGAAGCACAATTGCCTTGTAATTGTGGCACGCTGTGACGGGACATCCTCCTCTGGCATTACTGTTCCTTAACAGTATTTATCGATACCACTATTATTTTTGGAATTTTAAACAGGACAATATTAGCTCAGTTGCTTTTCTGAAAACTTTCATGTAATTTTATACACAGTATGTTCTATCCAAGCTAAAATTTATGAAAAGGAATTAATTTACAAAATATTTTATTGTCGGTGTCATAATCGATATGTATCAGTTCTGAAGTAGAGTGAAAACTATATTTTTTTAGAAACATTTGAAATTACGAACTATTAGTGCACCTAAAATTTCTATTATTAATTACGCAAACCTGTAATGTTTACTATGTTTATTTCTGGATTAATTTATGAAATAATTATCGATATTAATATGTAACAAAAATTAGTAGAAATTTATTTGTTAAGAAAAATTGTAAACCCTCTGGATTACTGTTATTTCCGCAGAGAGTGAGAGTTGTATACTTGCCTCTGATGTGATCGGATGTAGTTTTGTATAATAGGTGCGAACAATGTAATACCGGCTTTGCTAATGAGAAAAATCAATATCCTGTATGACATTCTAAAATGTGATAAAATCATAGGAAAATAAATTTACGTAAAAAATTCTGTAATTACAATCTTCCAATTTATTTAGTTCAAACCAAACGTGAGGACCTGATGTTAGATTTTCCGCTTCAAGAATCAGACCCCTAGACAAGAAGAACTGGTGCCATCTCAACATGACAAGCTACGTGAACTTGTAAGTTTATAGTGAGCTTCACTCCTCTAAAAACTTCATAAAAGACTTTGCATATTAATTACTTGGACTGGGCAATGTTTAATGTGGACAATAGATGGAAGGAGGAAGGAGGGGGGAAATTACAAGGTACCCAAAAGACAATGATAATGGCTACTACTGACATATGATGCTGAAGCAGACTCACACAACCCCCATACATCTGTGATGAAGGCACGTAATACACCACTACTGGCTGCTGATGTGCCATGTGGTGCTTTAGCTGCTGCGTTGGATCCACAGTTGCCGTGGAACTGTGAAAGAAGTGTAAAAAGTCATTATGTGGCTGCTGCCACAATGTGCAATCCTGTAGCTGAAGTACAATGACCATGCAGTTGCTGCAATGGCACAAAAAATCGCTTACTGAATTCTTTCCCATCATGCAGTGATGCAGTCACTGTTGCAGAAGAACGGTCTCCCCCTAGGAAGTGAGCTAGCTACAGCACTGGACAATATCTACGCAAATGATAGGCCAGTGCCAGCAAGTACTAGGCTCTTCATCTATGCTGATGACACAGCAGTAGCTGTTCAGAGGCCAACCTTTAAAGATGTAGAGGGAAAACTGTCTCTAGCAATGGATGCATTCTCCGAGTACTATAACGCCAACCACCTGAAGCCCAGTCCTAGTAAAACTCAAGTGAGCGCCTTCCACTTACGAAACAGGGAAGCGCA
Organism: Schistocerca nitens; assembly: GCF_023898315.1. Taxonomy (NCBI): domain Eukaryota; kingdom Metazoa; phylum Arthropoda; class Insecta; order Orthoptera; family Acrididae; genus Schistocerca; species Schistocerca nitens. Next base: position 1,067,587,637 of record NC_064614.1, on the reverse strand, counting down.
GCAAAAGCTGGATATCACATGGCGCGGAGAGCCACTGAAACATTGCCCATCACCAATATACCCAGGTGTCACTCTGTACAGGGCCCTAACGTACAGGCAGCAGTGTCTAAACGTGAAACAGAAAGTCATTGCTCGCAATGGGATACTTAAGAAGCTGACTGGCAGCAGCTGGGGAGTCCTAAGGACTTCTGCCCTTGCGCTTCTAAGCAAGCCGATATAGCGGTCAACGATACTCCAAGGATAATCTCAGGATGCTTGAAGCCAACACCAGTGCAGAAATTTTATCCGATTGTTGGAACAGCACCAGCCAATTTCCGGAGGGCCATTGCTGCAGACGGTGAGAGAACAAAGCACGAGAACGACTACCGACACTCCTCTGTATGGTCATCAGGCAGGAAGATCCCGCCTTAAATCCTTCAAGAGTTTCCTTGCTAGGACTGGGCACTGGAGGGAGTACCAGAGGCAATTTGTCTTGCAACATGGAAGAGCTCACTGCCCGTAGATGTATCACCAAACGAAGAACTAGCTCCTGCCACAAATCTACAATACCCTGTAAGGAGGTCCCTCAACCATCTAAGAGTGGGTGTCCCCCGATGCAAGACCAACCTGAAGAAATGGGGAATCCTTCCAGCTAGCGCATACACTTCTTGCGACTGTGGGGCTGAAGAAGATCTAAGCAGCCTACTTGTATGCCCCCTCCTGGACAACCCGTGCACAATACAAGATGTTTATGAAGGAAATGATAAAGCTATCGCAGCTGCTATTTTTTGGAAATGTTGACCGGACACAGAAATGAATCAATGATTTGAGACAAGCACCTTCAAGCTGTGTGGCACCAATTACTAAAAATATTTTTGTTGATATATTTCTTGAAGATCATGAACAATAGTTCCATAACCAGTTGCGATATTTTGATCGACAAGACCAATTTCCGTGATTGTAAATTTCATTCCCATTGTTTCGTTGATATTCTTATAGTTACAGCCAAGAATCATTCATTAGAGATAGAAAGCAACTGAATGTGCTTTTTTATTATATGATCATTTATTCTATTCCATACTTAAAAATGTAGTCTGTGAAGGATATTAAACAACTGAATATTAACTAAATTTATATCACTTGTATTCCACTGATAGAGAAAATAAAAAGAAGTCACTATATCTGGAGAACGCGTGATACGGCAAATAAAAGAAAAATGCTGCTACATTTCAGCCATAGATTTCTACTGGTTGTATGCATATAATCTTACGAATGTACAAAAGAAGGCGGTGGACTTGGCTAAGGCCAGCCATTGTGGCCGAGCGGTTTTAGGCGCTACAGCTGGAACCGCGCGACTGCTACGGTCGCAGGTTCGAATCCTGCCTCGGGCATGGATGTGTGTGACATCCTTAGGTTAGTTAGGTTTAAGTGGTTCTAAGTTCTAGTGGACTGATGACCTCAGCAGTTCAGTCGCATAGTGCTCAGAGCCATTTCAACCATTTGAACTTGGCTAAACCGATGAGACTCAGGAAAATATGCCCTGCACTTTTGTTGAAAAATTTAGGAACCAAATACTGTATTGCAGAATACAATCAAACGGGTCATATAATTACTTCGTAACGTATCAAAGATGAGCCACAATATTTTCTTACAGGCAAATGTGAATTTGAAGATGTGTGAGAATCTCTCGAAAGAGAAGTATTTGGATCGTGTTACCAGAGGCGTAGGTAAGAGCGTTAAATGTGCTTCAGAACGAGTGGAATGTAACAAAGAATGACAAAAGTTTAGGTATGAACAGGCCACTACAGGTAACGTGAAGGAAGAGAATAAGATGCCTTGGATGACTCATTAATGAAAATTGCAAAAGTAATAACACAAAGCATGAAAATAGGAAGTCAAAAACATAGCTGGCGAAAAAAAATTAAAAAGAAGACGTCACATCTAAAAGAGAAAGAGCTGCACACACAATGAAATTAATAAGAATACAAGAAATATTGTATTAATGGACTCATGGACGACGAGGTCGGTAGAGACGCACTGCCCTTTCAGACAGAAAATGAAAGCAGAAAGAAACTGCCCATACGGTTTTTAGTGAAATCGTCGTGGCTTTCTACATGACTGATTTAAGGAGACAGCAGTGGTCTCGCGGTTCTAGGCACGCAGTCCGGAACCGTGCGACCGCTACGGTCGCAGGTTCGAATCCTGCCGCGGGCATGGATGTGTGTGATGTCCTTAGGTTAGTTAGGTTTAAGTAGTTCTAAGTTCTAGGGGACTGATAACCACAGCAGTTGAGTCCCATAGTGCTCCGAGCCATTTAAGGAGACAACTTAAAATCTAAATTAGTATGGTCAGACAGATCTTAGAACACTGTGTAATTTCGTATGCTGGTAAAAAACATAAAAACACATGGCAATGGCCAAATTGACGTCCAAGGCAAGGAAAAATAACTGCTGAGAAAACAGTGTGTTACACAAGGGATGTAGGTGGAAAACCTCTATTACGCCTACATTAAAGAATAGATATATTAGAGGACCCACACGATAGAAGTCTGAAAGAAAGAACTAGGAAGGGGAGTAGTGGTTCAAATGGCTCTGAGCACTATGGGACTTAACATCTGTGGTCATCAGTACCCTAGAACTTAGAACTACTTAAACCTAACTAACCTAAGGACAGCACACACATCAATGCCCGCGGCAGGATTCGAACCTGCGATCGTAGCGGTCACGCGGTTCCAGACTGAAGCGCCTAGAACCGCATGGCCACACCGGCCGGCATGGGGAGTAGTGGAGACGATATTTCATTATACTTACATTATTACACTCGTTAAGGTTGTTAATAGCGAACATAAATCGTGATATGTGGAGTACCAAATACGATGCCCAAGCCTATCAACAATAAGCAAAATCCTAGTCTAAACCGAATCCGCCCAAGGAACGTCGTAAGTAGTCAGCAAATTAGGCACAAAGGTTGCGGGTAAGCTACAGTCTTTTCACACTGGCTAAGGTGCCACTGCAGAAAGAACTGTTCGCAGATCTATTCCCTGTTTTTCGCCGGAAGAAAAGCTAGTTGGACAACACATGTGATGAACTCTTTTTTCATGATATGCCACTCACAACTAATATCATCTGAAAATCGGCAATGTAAACAGAAACCTGTTATGACTGTGTCATAGAATGTGATTGTGTCTGAAGTAAAAAAATAGTAGACAAGGAAGAGTAGAGTTCAATGTTCTACCGACAGCGAGCTCACTTCAGACTGATAACAGTTTCTGCTGTACATGAATTGTGGATCGTCATCGACATTTTGGCATAAGATGCCGTTGATCACATGGCCTGCACGTGTTGAGGAAGTAACTGAGAGAGTATACATAAATACACTTTTACTTACGCTAGTCCATCACCTCTTTGTGTGGACAAAGGCCACTTATTACCCAGAGTTCAATTAAAAATAGTTTACGTGACCCCAGTTGCAATCAAGATATCCAAGAACTGGAAATTCTCTTCAGCATATTCTCAATTCGGACCCCTTCCGTCTCCCCACCAGCTTGCCTTGCCTGATACGATCCTTACACTTCAGTTTTCACAACAGTCCGCTCTATCTTTGAGAAATAAATGAAAAGTATTAAAAGAAAGCTTCGGAAGGGGCCTCAACTTTTCCGTCACTCCTAGAAATCTACAGGGTTCCAGCTTCATCAACTCAGCGGAGCAGGTGGTCAACACTCTACTATCAGGTGTTCCAGAAGAGATTCGGAGAGAGACGTACAGGGCGTCCACCAGAGCCAGGCCAATCAAACCAAACATCTCACGAGACGAGAGGATGGTCCACACGAGTTTGCGGGAAGATGAAAACCTAGTGGTGCTACCGGCGGGTTAGGGGAACTATACTGTAGTACTACTGAAGACCGACTATGACCAGAAGATCCGTCAACTTTTAGAGGACCCTACATACAATTAGAGAAGGACTCCTATTAAGGAAATAGGATGGCCTTAGAAGTTTGACAAGCAACTGCAAGCTAAGGCACCTGTACCACTCAGACTATGTGGATTGCTCAAGTTCGATAAAGATTGTATACCCCTTCGCCCAATCATAAGCAATACTGGTACAGCCTCTAACGTTACAGCCACCCACCTTAAGAAGATGTTAGCACCATATGTGGGAAAGTGCGTCCACTACAACCAGACTCCTCAGACTCTGTGGAACGTCTCAAAACCATACAATCTCGAACACAGAGATGATGGCCAGCTTTGATGTTGTGTCTCTGTTCACGAGGGTGTCCTGAAGGACACTCGATTTAATCAGTGAGAGAGCTGATGGAGCTCTGATGGATCTTTTCAAGTTTATTTTATGAACAGCTGAAAGAGTGCCGATAGGGAAGACCCTTATCTCCTGTATGGGCAGTTCTGTTTATGGAGAGATTCGAGGATGGGACACTTACGACTGCTCCCTACCAGCCGACCTGTTTCTTCAGGTATGTTGACGACACGTTCGTCGTTTGGCCCATGATCGAAGAAGACTGGACGAATTTCTTGACCATCTGAACTCAGGATACCCCAACATTAAGATCACACTGGAACTAGAGGATGGTGGTCAACTACCATTCCTGGATGACCTGGTGAAAAGGCACACTGACGGCACATTAGGCCACAGTGTGAACAGGAAACCAACACAAACCGACTTATATCAACAGACTGATAGCTGCCGTCATCCGGCGCAGAAGAACGAGGTGCTGAGAACACTTGTACACGAGTCAAGACACTGTCCGTCTCAGACAGCTTGGCGGCACAGTTAGAACATCTACAGCAAGTGTTTACAGACAATGGGTTCTCAAACACGGACATCCGCAAAGCGCTACATTCCATCAGATAACGTGATATAACGGGAGAAGAACAGGATTAGGAGACCAGGGTCTTTCTACCCCATGCAGGACCTCAATCTGCTAATATCAGCAGGATCTTGGAAAAAGTACAAAATCAGAAGTGTGTTTGTCCGCCTAAGAAGATCAGGGCGCTCCTTGGAACGATCAAAGATGATCTGCACTTAAAGAAACCTGTTATCTACCATGTCCCATGCGACTGTGGTACGTCTTACATCGGTCAGACCACAGACCAGTGAAATAATATCGGAAGACCACCAAAGACATACCAGGCTACGGCCGGCCACTAAATAAGCACTAGCAGAAAATTGGCTGGAACTTGAACATACCATGCATTATTATAATACCGAGATCCTGCCTCAGACCCACAGATTTTGGGACAGTGTGATTACTGAATCTATCGAAATCCAGATGACAGAGAACCTGATCAACCGCGAAGCAGGATACCAGATCAGTGCAACGTGAAATCTGGCTTTAGAATTACTAAAGAAAGAAGAGAAAAAAGTTCCCTTCTCAGTTAATGAACATTAGACAACAAAGGGCGTAATTAACGGTATCAGAGCTCTTATGGAGCACCAGGCGGCAACTACATCCTCGGGAGACAGCTGTTGCGCTCACAGGCAAGAAAGGGAACAACATCAACCACCCATCTTAGCAGCAGACACAAGACGGCGGCCACGGCCACGAGAGACTCCTGCGGCGTGCACGGACAGAATATGCAATTCCCACAGCAGATTCGGCACGCATCTCACCTTGTAGGGGCGTACAGAACCCACAGTGCCAGAAGAATGATAGGGGCACGATAGGGAGCCGGAGCGATCGCGAACAGGATGAGAAACGTCTGCAGCGTGTCGATAGAGCAGGGAACTCGCCTTATACATCCAGATTGCTCACAAGAATAATATACAAGAGAATGGAAAAGAAAATTAATGAATCGTTAGATGACGTTCAGTTTGGCTTTAGGAAATGTACAGGCACCAGAAAAGCATTCTGACGTTGCGTTTGATAATGGAAGCAAGACTACACAAAAATCAAGAGACGTTTATAGGATTTGTCGACCTGGTAAAAGAGTTCGACAATGTCAAATGCTGCAAGCATTTGTGACGGGATGCTAAAGAGGAATGTTGAAACTTATTGGGACTAATAAGGTAAGGAACGAAGACGTCCTGAGCAGAATCGGACAGGTAAGGAATATATAGCAAACACTCACAAGAAGATAGGATAGAATGGTAGGACATGTGTGTCGGATGGACCAAGAACGAAGTGCTCGGATTAAAAAGGGAATAAGATAGGGATGTTTTCTTTCATCTCTACAGTACAATCTGTACATCGAAGAAGCAATGATGGAAATAACAGAAAGGTTCAGGAGCGGAATTAAAATTCAAAGTGAAAGGACATCAATGATACGTTTCGCTGATGACATTGCTATCCTGAGTGAAAGTGGGGAAGAATTATATGATCTGTTGAATGGAATGAACAGTCTAAGTAGTGCAGAATATGGATTGAACTTACTTTACTTTTTCGTGTCCGGAAACTACAATTTGTTTGCCCAATATTGGGCAATGTCCAATGCTTCTTCTTTAGCCAGCCATAGGTCGTCGAGGGTGCATCTGTGCGGGCAGGCTGGGCATTGTAGGAGATGTTCCATGTCCTGTCGAGTGCCGCAGTCGCATTTGTCGTCATTTTCGTCCAACAAACCCCATTTGATCAGATTAGATTTCACAGGAGCCACCCAAGTTCTGATGCGGTTAAGCATTCTCCAGGTTTTCCAATCACCAGAAACGCCGCTTGGTGGGTCCTCTCTTAGTGGATAGTAGATGGGGGGCTCATCTAAGGCGCAACTTAGGAAACGGCGTCTGGATTTGAGTCTGATGGGGCCACTCCCTAGGCCAAATATTGAGTGACGAGCATCAAAGGTTTGTTTTAGCTTCTCGGTATGTTCATGGGCTTTCCTACGTGAGTCAGGGTTCGTGAAACCTGCGGACCTGTAAAGATTTTCTATGGGGGTAGGTTTCATGCAGCCTGTCACTATCCTGCATGTTTCATTCAAGCTAATATCTACCTTATTTGCGTGGGCGGATCTGCACCATACCGGGCAGGCATATTCGGCAGTTGAGAAGCACGAAGCTTGGGCTGAAGTTCTGACCACGGTAGGTTTGGCACCCCATTTGCTGTTGGACAGCTTTCTTATTAGGGAATTTCGTGCTTCTACTTTTTTGCGTGTTTTTTCGCAATGATATATGTCAATGTTCTGTCCAGCACGACACCAAGGTAGGTGGGAGTATCTGTGTGTTCTAGTAATGTCCCATCCCAGGTAATATTGAGCCTGTACTTTGCCTGCCTCGAGTTCAGATGGAATGCACTCACTTGAGTTTTGGAGGGGTTTGGTTTTAGAGAATTCTTTTTGTAGTAGGTTGACATTATAGAAAGGGCGGTTTCTAGTTTCTCCTCGATGGCTTCAAACCTGTTGCCTTGAACTGTTATTGCCAGGTCGCCTGCATATACAAAAGTTTTGCTTTTGTCTGGAGTTGGTTGGTCATTTGTATATATGTTGAATCGGATTGGCGCCAACACGCTCCCTTGGGCGAGCCCATTTTCTGATTCCGCCATCGACTCTTTTTCCCCTCAAGCATTACGAAGAACTTTCTATTTTGGAGCAGGGATTCGATTATCTTGGCTAGGTGGTAGTCTTTCAGGGTCTCGTAGATTTTATGCAGTAGTGTCCGGTGATGTACTGTATCATAGGCGGAACTTAGGTCGATTAGCGCCAGCCCGGTGATTAGTTTATTCTCAAACCCATCCTCGATATGTTCCGTCAATGCTAGAATTTGACTGGTACAGGACTTTCCAGGTCTAAAACTTGCATGGTGTGGAATTACCTTCGAGTCAACGATCTTCTCTATTCTGTTGAGGATCAATCTTTCGTAGAGCTTAAACAGATGGCAGAGAAGGGTTACAGGTCGATAGCTCTTTGGAGACTCTGGGTCCTTCCCGGGTTTAAGGAGAGCCACCACTTTTGACTTCCTCCACAGTTTCGGGATTTGAAAGGTTTCACGGCACACGTTAAAAAGTCCAAGTATCCAGTCCCTGGCGCCAAGGCCGAAGTTTTTAATCTGTTCCACGCAAATATCATCAAACCCAGCGGCTTTCCCATTCTTCATGGTATTTATGCCATTGTTCAACTCTCTCATGCTAAATGGTTTCTGGAAGTTGGTGTTTTCCGTTGGCAGTAGGCGTGTGATTTTAGTTTTCTGACGTTTGGAGTTGAACTTGCCGTTTAGAAGTAGTTGGTTGGCCACCTGGTTTGGAGTTAACGTTGGCCGGGGCCTTGCTTAGCCTTGGGTCACCATCCAGTTTCTTAATCAGGTTCCAGGCTATTTTGCTACTGTGGGACATATCCATTCTTTCTAGGGTTGCTATCCACTTCTTCTCGCGTGCCTCGCTGAGGGCTGACATTAAAGCTGCGCCACAGGTGATGGTTTCGTCGCTGAATGGGTCTTCCGCGAACAATACTTGATACTTCTCCAGGATGTCCTTTGAGGCATTTGAGAGCCCTGGGATATAGTGTTGTCTGCAAACCCTAGGAATATATTGTCTAGATACCTTTCGCAAAGTCTCAACAAAGGTAAGGTAATTATTTGGTGTTGGGGTCAGACTGGTTAATTCCTCATCCAGCGCTTGGGAAAATTATGACCACCTAGCCTTTTTAAAGTTGAATCTCCTACGGAAAGGAGATGGATTGAAAGTAAGTCGAAGGAAGACGAAAGTAATGAGAACCAGCAAAAGTGAGAACGGAGAGAAACTTAACATCAGAATCACAAAGTAGATCAAGTTACAGAATTCTGCACATGGGCAGTATAATAACCCATGACGGACAGAGCAAGGAAGACGTAAAATGCAGGCTAGCACTGGTTAAAGGGGCACTTCTGACCAGGAGAAATCTACTAGTATCAAATACAGGCCTTAATTTGAGAAGAAATGTCTGAGAATGTGCCTTAGGAACACAGCATTGTATAAATATGCTAATGAAACATGGACTGTGGGAAAACCGAAAAAGAAGAGAATCGAAGCATTTGTGACGGGATGCTACAGAGGAATGTTGAAACTTATTGGGACTAATAAGGTAAGGAACGAAGACGTTCTGAGCAGAATCGGACAGGTAAGGAATATATAGAAAACACTCACAAGAAGATAGGATAGAATGGTAGGACATGTGTGTCGGATGGACGGTAAGTGACAGAACACTTCGTGTTCCTGCTGCTAAAGAAGGCGAGTACACTGTTCGTTTGTTGTATATGTTTACGAGCTTCAAATGGGAGTGACTGCAGGAATGGATAGGAACTGTGATTGCTGTGTACAAATGCGAGATGAGTTGGCGACCCTTCGCCCACAGCTCCAGGCTGCGTTGGCTTCCGTCACACAGCTTGAAGCTGATGCCAAGGGGCGTCACTGTGGGGTATCGAACGCGGGGACGCGAGACACATCGAGCACGTCCCATGTGTCCCTGTTCAGTCCACTGCTGTGGCCACCCCGGGTACTGCCTGCACTGAGGTTGACCCCTCACCAGTGGTCGAGAGGGAGATCATTCCAAAGTCTGGCAGGCAGCGAAAACCTTTCCGAGGTTCCGATCGTAGGGCCTCCCCAGTTCTATGGACGAACAGGTTTCAGGTGTTATCTGTGGCTGTCGATGTCTCTAAGTCGGATGTAGTAGTCCACCCTGTTCCAGAGAAAGCTTCTCGGCCCCCAAGGTCTGGGCATTCACAGAGGTTGGGTTTGCTGGCAGTTGGGAGGTCCAACATTAGCCCAGTAATAGAGCCCCTTAGGAACATGGCTGCCAAGGAGGGGAAGGAAGCCAGTGTGCACTCTATGTGCACACCGGGGGCAGTCATTACGGATGTGGAAAGAATGCTTCTGGATGTCATGAAGAGTACAGGGTGCAGCCAACTGCAGGTGGTGGCTCATGTCGGTACCAATGACGTATGTCGTTTTGGATCGGAGGAGATTCTCCCTGGTTTTGGGTGGCTGGCGGAAATGGTAAGGACTGCGTCTTACTTGCGTAAGGCGGAGTTCACCATCTGCAGCATCGTCGATAGAACTGACTGTGGTCCTTTGATGCAGAGCCGAGGGGATGGCCTGAAACAGAGGCTCAGGTGGTTCTGTGACAGTGTAGGCTCAGATTCCTTGACTTGTGCCATCGGGTGGTGGGTTTCCGGGTTCCGCTTAATAGGAGTCCACTACACACAGGAAGCGGCTACACGGGTAGCAGGGGCTGTGTGGAAGGGACTGGGCGGTTTTTTAGGTTAGAGGGCCTCAGGGAACCACAGAAACGGCATCTGTCTAAAAGGGGACAGGTAAAACACAATAAGTTAGTTGTAGAAACGATCGGTATTGTAGTTGTAAATTGTCGTACCTGTGTTGGGAAAGAACCAGAACTCCAAGCCCTAATAGAAAGCACTGAAGCTCGAATAGTTATAGGTACAGAAAGCTGGCTAAAGAAGGAAATAAGCTCAGCAGAAATTTTTTCTAACCATCTAACAGTGTTCAGAAAGGATTGATTAAATACAATTGGTGGTAGAGTATTTATTGCTGTCAGAAATAGTTTGCCTTGTAGTGAAATTGAAGTAGATAGTTCCTGTGAAATAGTATGAGTAGAGGCTTTACTTGACAATTGGACTAAACTTTTAACTGGGTCTTTTTACCGAGCCCCGACTCAGAAGATATAGTTGCTGAACAGTTCAAAGAAAACTTGAATCTCATTTCAAATACGTACCCCACTCATAAAATTACAGTCGGTGGTAACTTTAATCTTCCCTCGATATGCCGGAAGAATTATATGTTTAAATCCGGCGGCAGGCATAAAACATCATCCGAAATTGTACTGAATGCTTTCTCAGAAAATTATTTTGAGCAATTAGTTCATGAGCCCACTCGAAGGGTAATGGTTGCGAAAGCATACTTGACCTTTTAGCAAGAAATAATCCTGGACAAATAGCGAGTATCGTGACGATTATAGGGATTAACGACCACACGGCAGTTGCCGCTAGGCTGAACTCCGTAACTCCTACACCCATCAAAAAGGAACGCAAAGTATATATATTTAAAAAAACCTGATAAAAATTCTCTTAACGCCTTTTTAAGAGACAGTCTGCCCTTTTTCCGATCTGATCGTGTAAGAATAGAAAAATTGTGGAATGATTTCAAAGAGGTAGTATCGACAGAAATTGAGAGGTATATACTACATAAATTAATAAGTGATAGTACTGACCGCCCATGGTACACAAAACGGGTCAGATAGCTGTTGCAGAAGCAGCGAAAAAAGCATGCCAGATTTAAAAGAACGCAAAATCCCAAAGACTGGCGAAGTTTTGCAGAAGTTCGAAATATAGAGCGTACTCCAATGCGAGATGCTTTTAATAATTTCCACAACGAAACTCTGCCTCGAAATCTGGCAGAAAACCCAAGGAGATTCTGGTCATACATAAAGTACACCAGTGGAACAAGGGTGAAGTCACTGATGACAGTACCACTAAAGCACAATTATTAAACACGATTTTCCGAAACTCCTTTACCAAAGAAGATGAAGTAAATATTCCTGAATTCCAATCAAAAACAATTGCCAAGATGAGAAACATGGAAATAGATATCCTCGGTGTCGCAAAGCAGCTTAAATCACTTAATAAAAGCAAGGATTCCGGCCCAGATTGTATACCAGTCAGGTTCCTCTCAGAGTATGCTGATACAGTAGCTCCATATTTAACAATTATATACAACAGTTCGCTCACAGAAAGAATAGTACCTAAAGACGGGAAAATTGCTCGAGTCACACCAATACCCAAAAAGGGAAGTAGGAGTAATCCGTTTGAATTACAGGCCCATATCACTAACGTCGATTTGCAGTAGGATTTTGGAACATATACTGTATTCGAACATTATGAAGTACCTCGACGAAAACGGTTTATTGTCGCGTAGTCAGCACTGTTTCAGAAAATATCGTTCTTGCGAAACACAACTAGCTCTATATATACTCATGAAGTAATGAGTGCTATCGTCAGGGGATGTCAAATTGATTCCATATTTTTAGATTTCCAGGAGGCTTTCGACATCGTTCCTCACAAGTGTCTTCTAACCATATTGCACGCCTATGGAATATCGCCTCAGTTGTGCGACTTGATTCGTCATCTCCTGTCAGAAGGAAAGTCATCGAGTAAAACAGAAATAATATCCGCCGTTCCCCAAGGAGGTGTTATAGGCCGTCTATTGTTCCTGATCTACATTAACGACATAGGAGCCAATCTCAGTAGCTGCCTCAGATTATTAGCAGATGGTGCTGTCATTTACCGTCTTGTAAAGTCATCAGTTGACCAAAACGAATTGCAAAATTATTTACATAAGATATCTGTATGGTGCGAAAAGTGCCAATTGACCCTGTATATAGGAAAGTGTAAAGTTATTCACTACAGTTATTACTAAAAGAAATCCGCTAAATTTCGATCACGCGATAAGTCACATAAATCTGAAGGCTCTATGTTCAACTAAATACTTAGGGATTACAATTACAAATACCCTAAATTGGAACGATCACATAGATAATGTTGTGGGTATAGCCAACCAAAGACTGCGATTCATTGGTAGAATACTTAGAAGGTGCAACAGGTCTACTAAAGAGACTGCTTACACCACGCTTTTCCGCCCCATTCTGGAGTATTGCTGTGCGGTGTGGGATCCGCATCAGATGGGACTGACGGATGACATCGAAAGAGTACAAAGTATGGCAGCTCGTTTTGTGTTATCGCTACGTAGGGGAGACAGTGCCACAGACATGATACGTGAATTGGAGTGGCAATCATTAAAACAAAGCCGTTTTTTGTTGCGACGTGATCTTCTCATGAAATTTCAATCACTAGTTTTCTTCTCCGATTGGGAGAACAATCTGTTGGCACCCACATACAGAGGGAGAAATGATCATCACGATAAAATTTGAGAAATCAGGTCTCGCACAGAAAAATTTAAGTGCTCGTTTTTCCTTCGTGCCTTTCGAGAGCGGAACGGTAGGGAGACACCTTGAAGGTGATTCATTGAACCCTCTGCTTGGCAGTTAATTGTGAATAGCAGAGTAAGCAAGCAGATGTAGATGTAGATGTTAAGACATTACGGAGGAACTTCCATAGTACTATAGGAAACAGTATACCGTGGAAACAATAAAGGAAGACAGAGGTTGTAATACATCCAGCAAATAATTGAGGATGTTTGTTGGAAGTGCTACTCCGAGATGAAGAGGTTGGGGCAGGAGAGGAATTCGTGGCGGGCTGCTCAATCCAGTCAGAAGATTGATGATCCAAAGAAAAGCTGGATGCAGCAGATGCCATCGACGTAGCAGCAGGGTCGTCGTTAATGTCGGAAAATGAGTACTGTTCAAGTTAATACGTGGAATCCAGAGAGGTGTCCAGTGTCTTACCTCTTTACGCCTTAAAATACACATTTCTGAGTTGATTAAATACACTCTAATTAACTCACCCTAAGTACTTTGCAAAGAATATTTGCTGTTCGTATTAAAGTAACCGACTGATAACGCCACAAGGTAATTTTTTACTAGCAGCAAGTAACGGCGACTTTTAAATAAAACGTTGTTTGAGGTTGCTATAAGAAAATCACTGGAATAATTTTTACTTTTATTAGAAATTATCCAGTGTGCAAGCGCAACAACTTCTTGTATAGGCTATGATCGTTTATGGCACTGTTGTTAACATCGCATGTACGAGCAGCCTGACGAATTTCTCACTGCTGCTCTCTACTTGAAGAGCGCAGCCTACGGATAAGTCGGAAGGATATTTCAAGGGACCTTAGTTCCTTCGAAACTCACGAGTGCGCAGTGCCGGGAGTCGTAAATTACCCAGCAGTCAGCTGCACAGGTTCCTGCAGGCTGTGAAGTTGTGGGCCACAAACATGGGTGGCGCTGCAGTCGCCCCCTGTTTCGGAGGCTGAACCGGCAAAGTTCTCGTATCTGAACGTCCCTATATCCAAGGTGGTTTAATTACAAGAACATCTGAATTATCAAGGTCCTACCGGAAAACGAGAAAAGCTAGGTATGCGTTACAAATTAATTCAGGTAAAAAAAGCTTTCTTCGGCGAAAGGCGTTCATTGAAAAGACAGAAACGGTATTCTTTTGAATGGAATTCCATGAATAGTTGCGCGCACTATGACTTCCACACCATTATTAAGGAGGGTCAGCTTTGATCGTTGAAATAGAAATCTGTATTCCTATTGCAACTCGATTTCAGTCACTGTGTGGACATCATCACTGCTAGTATTGAAGCCCTGTGGACTTTACTGCTTGTATTTAGGAGTCCATAGGGCTTTAATATTAGCACTGATGATGGTCACGTAGTGTTTGAAATCGATTTGCAACAGAAATAAACATTTCTACTTAATCGATCAATAATGACCCTCCTCTTGCTATTGAGAAACGGTATTGAAGTGTGTGTGTTTGTGAACTGTTCAGTATGGGAAACTATGAGATAAAGGAAGCATTCGATACGCTGTGTACGAAAATAAGACACCTTGTACGAATTGCAAAATACTACGAGGAATAGGAGAAATAAAAAGTATACCGAAGTCACTCAGGAGATAAAGGAGCAGATTAAGGCAGTGTCTGCCTCAGCATACAGGAATGGCTGCTTGATTACTGGAAGTAGCAGTGGACGTTCCAGGTACATGAAAAGGATAAATTCAATAAAACGTGCTTTGGACGACACTGGGTGCAGAAAGGACGAAGAGATCAGAAATTAGCAAAGAAGAGTACGAATCTCTCTCTACCAGTAGAATGGAGAACTGTATACACTGAGGTGACAGAGTAGTGGGACAGCGATATTCGCATATACAGATGGAGGTAGTGAAGTGTTGGCAGAAGAGCGAACACCGTGTTGCTAGAGGAGGCCGAAATGCACGCGTTTAATTACACGCAGACTGGCGTGAGGTCTGGATCAGGACAATGTCTTGAGAATTGAAAATAAAGTACGTAGATGATGTAATACTTAACTTTAATCCATAATTGGTGTACATCGCTCTTGACGGTACAGGTTTTATAATAAGCTCAACAAAACTGGTAATGGCGCCTTGCTAGGTCGTAGCAAATGACGTAGCTGAAGGCTATGCTAACTATCGTCTTGGCAAATGAGAGCGTAATTTGTCAGTGAACCACTGCTACGAACGTCGGCTGTACAACTGGGGCGAGTGCTAGTAAGTCTCTCTAGACCTGCCGTGTGGCGGCGCTCGGTCTGCCATCACTGACAGTGGCGACACGCGGGTCCGATGTATACTAATGGACCGCGGCCGATTTAAAGGCTACCACCTAGCAAGTGTGGTGTCTGGCGGTGACACCACAGGTAGCATCGCTTACACAAGCACAGAAGGGCAGTGCACTCGTGGATCTGTCATTTGTACTCAGATGATTCATGTGAAAAGCTTTCCGATGTGATTATGGCCAGACGACGGAAATAAATTAACAATCTCTGGACGAGGAGTGATAACTGGAGCTAGACGCATGGGAAATTCGATTTCGGAAATCGTTGGGGAATTCAGTATTTCGACATCAACAGTATCAAGAATGTGCCGAGAATACCAAATTTCAGGTATCGCCTAAGACAACGCAGTGGCCGACGGCCTTCAATTAACGACCGAGAACAGCGAGGTTTGCTTAGAGTTGTTAGTGCTAACAGACAAGCAACACTTCATGAAATCAATGTGGGACGTACGGCGAACGTATCAGTCAGGACAGTGCGGCGAAATATGGCGTTAATGGGCTATGGCAGCAGACGACCGGCGCGAGTGCCTTTGCTAGAAGCACGACATCGCCTGCAGCGCCTCTTCTGGACTCGTGAAAATATCGGTTGGACCCTAGACGAACGGGAAACCGTGGTCTGGTCAGACGAGTCCCGATTTCAGTTGATAAGAGCCTTTTTTAGGGGTGGGGCGAGACGCAGACCCCATGAAGCTATGGGCCAAGTTGTGAACAAGGCTAGGTGCAAGCTGGTGGTGGCTCCATATCGGTATGAGGTGTGTTGTTATAGAATAGAATGAGTCCTCTGGTCCAACTGAAGCGATCATTGACTGTAAATGGTGATGTCCGGCTACCTGAAGACAATTTGTAGCCAAAAAGTGATGGAATTTTACGGATGACAATGTGCTATGTCAGCGGGACACAGCTGTTCGCGACAGTTCCAGCAAATGATTTGGCCACCAAGGTCGCTTGACATGAATCTCATCGATCAATCTTGGGACATAATCGAGAGGTCATTTCGTGCACAAAATCCTGCACAGGAAACACTTCCGCAATTAGGGACGGCTGTGGAAGCAGCACGGCTCAATATTTCTGCAGGGGACTTCAAACGACTTGTTGAGTACGTTCCACGTCGAGTTACTGCAAAAAAGTGTTTCAAATGGCTCTAAGCACTATGGAACTTAACACCTGAGGTCATCAGTCCCCTATACTTACAAGGGAACCTCCCCATCGCACCCCCCTCAGATTTAGTTATAAGTTGGCACAGTGAATAGGCCTTGATAAATTGAACACAGATCAATTGAGAAAACAGGAAGAAGTTGTGTGGAACTGTGAAAAAATAAGCAAAATATACAAACTCAGTAGTCCACGGGTCGCATAGGCAACATCATGGACAGACTTTGCTCAGGAGCGTCGTGGTCTGGTGGTAGCGTGAGCAGCTGCTGAACTAGAGGTCCTTGGTTCAAGTTTTCCCTCGAGTGAAAATTTTATTTTCTTTATTTTTGCATAGTTATTATCTGTCCGTTCGTTCATTGACGTCTTTGTTCACTGTAATAAGTTTAGTGTCTGTGTTTTGCGACCGCATCGCAAAACCGTGCGATTAGTAGACGAAAGGACGTGCCTCTCCAATGGGAACCGAAAACATTTGATCGCAAGGTCGTACGTCAACTGATTCCCCCACAGGAAAACACATAAGGTCATACGTCAACTGATTCCCCCACAGGAAAACACATCTGATATATTCTATACGACACTGGTGACGGCATGTGTGTCACATGACAGGAATATGTTGTCGACCCACCTAACTTGTACACTTGGCGAAGGGGTAAAAAGATTCTTCTACCTTGCCCGATTTACGTTTTCTTGTGGATGTGATAATCACTCCCAAAAAAGTGATGAAAACATAAGAGTTTGTCACATAAACTGAAAATAAAAAATTAAACTCTTTACTTGATGGAAGATTTGAACCATGGACCTTTCGTTCCGCAGCTACTCACGTTACCACGAGACCACGGCGCTCCTGCGTTTTCTCTCTCCTTGACGTTGCGTATCTTCCCATGAACTACTCAGTTTGTATATTTTGCTTATTTTTTCACAGTTCCACACAACTTCTTCCTGTTTTCTCAATTCATCTGTTTTCAGTTTTTCAAGGCCTATCCACTGTGCCAACTTATAACTAAATCTGAGGGGGGTGCGATGGGGAGGTTCCCTTGTTAGAACTACTCAAACCTAATTAACATAAGGACATCACACTTATGCCCGAGACAGGATTCACACCTGCGACCATAGCAGTACCGGACGGAAGCGCCTAGAACCGCTCGGCCACAACGGCCGGCAGTTACTGCACTACGCGGGACAAAAAGAGGTCCGACGACATATTCGGATGTATCCCACCTCAGTCTACATGTAAGCGACAATCATTAATAAGTCCTTATACTCTAGGCATCACTGATAATTAAAAAACTCACGTAGTGGCGCAAAATGAATTGTCATCATGATTTTGTTTGTTGAAGAATAGGGCCTGTTAGCCGTTTCCTGTCCTCAGCCACTGTTGGGCATGAAGATCCTAATAGCATGCAACAAATGTAAAGTTGGCATTAAGTGTACTTCATGCTTGGATATTAAGGTGTCAATGCAACTGCACAAATTAGGTAGGAGTAACGCCACCTAAATTCTGACTACAAGGAAATATTATGCAGCGAGTTGCTCATTCAAGAATCGCGATTTAATGTTGGTTGTGAGAACTTCATGTTACACCTCGTGTAAGAAGGAATTGGTACATGAAGGGCTGATTCAGCATATAGGAAAGTCAAAACAACCTGTGGTGAAATTAAATGCAATGGCGTTAACATTAAGGGCGCAACAGGAATTCTGCAGTCAAACACAGAGTAGACCGGAGTTATGTAGCAAGACTACATAGGCGGCCTATACGGCGGGCGGGGAGGATTTGCCTGACGATGCGCACAATCTTTCATGCTTACTGAGAGAGACAGACAGAGAGAGAAAGAGAGAGAGAGAGAGAGAGAGAGAGAGACAGATTTTTAGTTAGAGGTACACGCTGCAACGCTCAAAATTCGCACTACGCATAATGCTAACACAGAGCAGAAAGGTAGTATTAAAATTCAGATCTCACATAACAGAACGTGTTACTGTTTTAGGAGGAAGTACAGTTTACAGTTTACGAAGCGGGTATTCAAGGTTATAACATGCAACAAATTGCATCGTTCTGCGCACTACAGTCGTTCCACAGTATGCAAACAAAGCGAATTATAGTGTTTCGGCTATTCAATTCAGTGTACAATGTGGTTTTTAATAATATTAGCATAGAACGACTGTTCCGCGTGCGTTGCATTACAGTAGCATCCACCACAGTGTTCCTTATTTAAATGGAAAGTGTTCGTAAGTACGACTACTCGCTGGCTCAATCTCAGCACATCATCACTCACATTTTGTTAACACCGAAGTCAGTTGTTTCACGAAAACTGAGGTACTGAAGTGGATATGTCACTTGGTGTCTGTGGTGGAGTCTAGTGTCTGTCCAGCAACGGAGATAGAGTATTTCTGCTCATGTAGCGTATGATGTAAGCCCCGCTGCGAGTTCTTTACTCGGCTGCCTTACGTGAATGTTAGCATACGGTCTGTCATAATGGGCATTACATTTATATTTCACCAAGCAACACGAAAGCTATCTTCAACACGAGAGCACTGCCTAACTTATTTTATGTTGTTATTGTTGTGTATTAACGTGGTCTTCAGTTTAAGATTTGTTGATGTAGTCTATACTTTGCCAAGTCTATTCTCTGTATACTTACTGGAAACTGCATCTATTTGGCCCCGCTTACTAAAAAAAAAAAATTGTTGAAATGGCTCTGAGCACTATGGGACTTAACTTCTGAGGTCATCAGTCCCCTAGAACTTAGAACTACTTAAACCTAACCTAAAGACATCACACTCATACATGCCCGAGGCAGGATTCGAACCTGCGACCGTAGCGGTCGCCCGCTTACTCAATTCAAACCTCTACAGCTTTTACTCTCTACACTTCCCAACATTACCAAATTAACTAGTTTAATATTAGCCTATTCATGCTTTTAGTCAAATGTTCCGTGAAGATCTTTTAACCGAGAATCCATACAGTACCTCGTAATTAATTATTCGAGCCGGCCGCGGTGGTCTAGCGGTTCTGGCGCTGCAGTCCGGAACCGCGGGACTGCTACGGTCGCAGGTTCGAATCCTGCCTCGGGCATGGGTGTTTGTGATGTCCTTAGGTTAGTTAGGTTTAAGTAGCTCTAAGTTCTAGGGGACTTATGACCTAAGATGTTGAGTCCCATAGTGCTCAGAGCCATTTGAACCATTTTAATTATTCGATCTACCCAGCTAAACTTGTTATTCTCCTAGATTTCTCTGTTATTACCTTCCACTGTTTCCAATACGTCCGATTTCATTAATGGCTAAGCGATGCACCTGATTTCACCCAGCTCAAATTGTCTCTGTAATTTCCTTACCCTTCTCATAGAGCAGAATGGAATGGTTGGACTATTACGTATGTCAGACGGAGCATTTTACGTAACATTTAATTTGCATTAACACATAATTTAAAATTTCGCAGCTCTTTGTTTCAAATGTAATACATGTTACGTAAAGTTCCTCGTTAAAACTGTTTTCTACCTGCCATCAACAAAAAGGAATTTTGCCGCCTGACATTGTAATTTCACGTCCATTTATATACTCTGCGTCACTAGTGAGATGTAGTTGCATGAATTTAAATTAAAATGTCATCACGTGAATCCGGTGTGCGAGTGCTGCACTGCACAAAACGAAAGTCGCCACTTACTGCGTCGAGGACCATTTATTCAAGTTCGTAATTCACTTTTTTAATATAGATCCGTTAAGATCAGCTCTTGTAAAACAGGCAACATTTGAAACACGTGTTACGCCGGTGTACAAAATGTTCTGTTCAATTACGTTGAATACGTGCAATACAAAAGTTATTACTGATCAGGAACCCAGTTCGAAAACTCTCTGCTCAGCTACACGTACTTGTGTCCTATATTCGGTGTCCCCAATATTTACGACATTGTCTTACTCATTTATTAGTTCATCAGGATTGTTTGCCGGTGATGCTGTAGTCTACAGGAAAGTAGTATCACACGAAAGTTGTGAACCAATCGATGAGGATTTGCAGAAAATAAATGCGTTCTCTAATGACTGGCAGTTATCACTGAATATTTCTAAGTGTAACCTATTGCGTATAACAAGGCGAAAATCCCCATTAATGTACGAGTACAAAATAAATGCTCAGTCTTGGGTGTGACTATTCGAAATGATCTCATTTGGAATGATCAGATCACACAAGTAACGGGCAAGGCTAACTCTAGATTGCGGTTTATTTGTAGAACCCTGAAGCAATTCAGTCCTTCAACAAAGGAAATTGCTTACAATACGTTAGTTCGTCCAGTCTAAGAGTATTGTTCGTCTGTGTGGCACCCTTACCAGTTGGGTCTCATCCAAGTGATCGAGATGGTCCAAAGAAGAGCAGCAAGATTATTTAACAGCATATTTACTCATCGGGAGAGCGTTACAAATGTCATAGAAAGTTTGAAGTGGGACACACTTGCAGATAGACGACGCGCTAAACGGAAGGAGCTGCTCACTAAATTCCGAAATCCGATCTTCGCCGAGGATGTAGAGCATATATTACTACCACCATCTTTCATATCGCGCAGTGATCACCATTCAAAGAAAGGGAAATTAGAGCACGTACTGAGGCGTACAGACAGTCGTTTTTCCCTCGTGCGATCCGCAATTGGAACAGATGGAACAGAGGGGGGGGGGGATATGACTTTGGCGCGAATTGTGCCCTCCGCCACACATCGATTGGTGGCTAGCGGAGTATATATATATATATATATATATATATATATATATATATATATATATATAGGAATATCACTTCAGGTATCACTGTCTCGTCGAAGTTTCTTGATACCAGGCCAACACATATAAATGCCAGTAATGTTTTCCTTGACACATGAAACCAAAACATTGAAAATCGACACACCCGTTCTTCTTGCAAGTGCACAGAAATTTCTCTGCACGTCTATATTTGGATTTGGCAACTTACCTGTACGTCGAACACTTGATTAAGAAACACGCGTGACAGATTTTTCTCGTGCTTATTTCTTGGGTTGGGTTGGGTTGTTTGGGGGAAGGGACCAAACAGCGAAGTCATCGGTCTCATCGGATTAGGGAAGGACGGGGAAGGAAGTCGGCCGTGCCCATTGAAAGGAACCATCCCGGCATTCGCCTGGAGCGATTTAGGAAAATCACGGATAACCTAAATCAGGATGGCCGGGCGCGGGATTGAACCGTCGCCCTCCTGAATGCGAGTCCAGTGTTTTATTTCTTGCTTGCGTCCATCTGTTATAGCTCGCCCACGGTACGGTGGACAGTGTGCGGTTACCAGTTTTCGTCCAAAGCGCTGGGCATGTTATTTCGTTTGCACGGAAGGGCGATAAGTGTTTTCCTCCTTTCGGCCGGTCAGCGATAACAGAATCGAAGGTCGCACCCTGCAATATTTCTCAAATGATTTTACAGGAACTATTTGGTAAAAAAAAAAAAAATATTTTTGCTTTACTTATAGCTTAATATGTCGGGTTCATGATGTCGAGCCCATCATTTCGTCAATGGTCATACTTATTGTGATATTTATGTGACAGTATGTTACTATGCAAAAGTCGGAAAAGTGTGAAAAATAGAGGTCGCCATAATTTGGCGTTTGGCGCCTATTTCATAATATATTGTTGCTTACGAAGTTTAGTTAACATATTGACTTTTTCTTTAGACTTTGGTAGACATGTCCATCTGTCCCCAATATAGGGAAAATTGGTCTGATTTAGGGCACTCATTTACGGTCGCGCTGATAAAGGCAGAGTGAAATATTCACAATATTCCTCATATTTCACAAACCATTGCAGACGCCGAAATGAGATTTTGGAAAATTATAGCACGGAAAGAGGATAGCATTTCACGGTATCGTTATTATGGAAAACTTCATTATCTACTGTGTTACTCCACTGATTATTTTTTTTGTAGAAAAAATGTAATTTTTAAGGGCCATCGATAGGTGATGCAATGAGAAATGCTATGGCTTTCAGAACAACATATGTGAAGGCATTACACTTTTTTTGTACCGACGACGTGCTTTTTCATGAGCTACTGACTTTAATTTTCCTCAGTTCCTCACTTAATAAACCACTCTTTTGTGTCTGAAAATGTTCGTAAGGTGAGACAGTGTAAACTCCGTTGTGTTTTCGCAAAAGAAGAAAATTTTGACATGGCAACCAATGAAATGTGTAGGTTTTATTCAAAATTCGTCACTCGTGACGCTTCTCTGAAAGTTATGAATGGTTAACAAGCCAGGCGAAAATAAATCGCTGCATTTTCGGTGGAATTGTTTTTAGATACCAACGAAGGCAGAGGTGACGACAGATCTTTTGAAAAGTCTCCATGGAAGTCTGGGTGTGGAGGGATCCCAATTAATATTTACGAACAAATGTGAGTGTATCCTTTAGTTTAGTGCGGCACTTCCCCTCCAGCTCTCAGGATTTCCCTACAGCGACCTGAGCGACCCCCCCCCCCCCCCCCCCCGCCCCACGGCAAAAACTACGCTTCCCCAGCAGACTGTGCATCTCGCGGCCACGGTATTTTTGCGCACACTACGCGACTTCTTTTGTTGACGATAATTTAAACCTCCTTTTCTTTTACTGGTTCAAATGGCTCTGAGCATTATGGGACTCAACATCTGAGGTCATCAGTCCCCTAGAACTTAGAACTACTTATACCTAACTAACCTAAGGACATCACACACATCCATGCCCGAGGCAGGATTCGAACCTGCGACCGTAGCGGTCACACGGTTCCAGACTGAAGCGCCTAGAACCGCACGGCCACACCGGCCGGCCCTAAAATTCAGCTTCCTGTGCGTAGTAAGTATGCCAACACAACAAATATCCTTGTATGTCACTGTGACTTATTTTGGTGTTATGTCCTGTCCAGGAACGAATTATTCAAACAGCGCTCTTGACGAACTCTAGAAACGTATAATTTCGACAACATTAACGCAGAGAAGCATCAGGAATTATGTGGCCTTAAATGTTAGTAAGCTAATCTAATAAAAAATAAAACTATGAACAATACGCTAAATTTAATAGAGAATAGCCATGACCAACTAAAGCGTTATGAAACGAAAGAAATGACTGTAATGCAAATGAGAGCAGGAAGCTGTTTCATCCGAGGGGTTCAGTCACATAACTCGAAAACTTTCTGTGTCACGTCCCACGGTTTCTAGCTTAGGAATCGTATTTTTTAGTTGCAGCTGTGTTGAGTGCGTTAGCACAGTAATGTCTGTTAAGGCGAAAAGTCAAGCGCCGACCCGCCAGTCGGGAATAATAGAGCAGAGAGGGCTGCGACAGGACGTTAGCCAATTGCACGCTGACCGACCCCTCTCCAGGATGACAACAGCAGCGGCCTCTATGCGAAGAGAACATAAGCACCGCGCCCGACTGGTCGGGGCCAGCTCTAGAGACGCTACAGGAGTTGTAGTTGCGGTCTTCAGTCCTGAGACTGGTTTGATGCAGCTCTCCATGCTACCCTATTCTGTGCAA
Organism: Schistocerca nitens; assembly: GCF_023898315.1. NCBI lineage: Eukaryota > Metazoa > Arthropoda > Insecta > Orthoptera > Acrididae > Schistocerca > Schistocerca nitens. Next base: position 1,067,563,842 of record NC_064614.1, on the reverse strand, counting down.
GCTTCTTCATCTCCCAGTACTTACTGCAACCTACATCCTTCTGAATCTGCTTAGTGTATTCATCTCTTCGTCTCCCGCTACGATTTTTACCCTCCGCACTGCCATCCAATGCTAAATTTGTGATCCCTTGATGCCTCAGAACATTTCCTACTAACTGATCCCTTCTTTTTGTCAAGTTGTGCCACTAACTCCTCTTATCCCCAATTCTGTTCAATACTTCATCATTAGTTATGTGACCTACCCATCTAATCTTCAGCATTCTTCTGTAGCGCCACATTTCGAAAGCTTCTATTCTCTTCTTGTCCAAACTACTTATCGTCGAGTAGCGACCTAAAAAAAATGGTTCAAATGGTTCTGAGCACTATGGGACTTTACTTCTCAGGTCATCAGTCCCCTAGAACTTAGAACTACTTAAACCTAACTAACCTAAGGACATCACACACATCCATGCTCGAGGCAGGATTCGAACCTGCGACCGTAGCGGACTCGCGGTTCCGGATTATAGGGCCTAGAACCACTCAGCCACTGCAGCCGGCGTAGCGACCTGAGTAGAAGCGTCAAAGATCCTTACTTTGCTCGTATCAGGATTGTTGTACTGAAGAAGCTTGTTCATTTCGAATGTCGCCTCTTGCTTGCGACACATGTGTGTAATTCTAAAAGTATAGTCATTTACTACTCGTAATAAAACTCATTAATACGAATTGTTTGACTTCTTGTCTAGCGATCCGAGAAAGCAACGTTTCCTGGATACCCCATATTTGATGGCTAGGCAGGATTGAACAATGTCTTGCTGCTGCTGCTGATGATGATGATGATGGTGAGAAGGTGAAGCTGGCTGACAGCACACAGCCCCTTCCTATTGACGCACACCAAGCCGGCTGTCAGACGTAACGTAAAATTCTGATAAGACCGGCGGATCACCGTTATCAGCGCCATATGCCCTCATCCAGTGCTACACGGCGGATGTGTTTCGAATTTAACCCAGGACATTGGACCAATTACTGTGCCCTGTCGATGTATCGACCTAGCTAGATCGGGGTCAAGCGGTAATTTATTGGCTTTTCTTCAGTAACACAAGCTTTAATTGGTGTATATAGTCTAAAACTGAGTGTTGTAGAGGGAGAGCAGAGGGATTTGAGTTGAAGAGGGGAGTTGCGGCCAGAGCGACGAGCACCCACGTGTCGTGGCTGTCTGCAGTTAACTGCGGTCATCAAGAGAGGGCGCACCGAACCGTGTGGTACGTTACCGCTTGGCACAGAGAGGACAGCTCTGGACTCTGAAGCCGTCGAAATGATAACGAATTCAAGACCCTAAGCTGTCGACAGGCGTTGATATACATCAATGGGGACAGTTGAAAATGTGTGCCACCGACCGGGAGTCGAACCCGGGATCTCCTGCTCACATGGCAGACGCTCTAGCCATCTGAGCCACCGAGGGCACAGAGGATAGTGCGACTGCAAGGTTTTATCCCTTGAACGCTCCCCTTGAGACCCAAATTCCCAACTTAATGTCCACACACTACATTCGTAGTGTCCCTGCCCATTGCACTCATTACTCGCAGCAAACAATCTTACCGAGTCCCGTAAGACTTCGGGCAATTTTTATGCATCCAGCACAGAAGAAGAAGGTCAATGGCCGGTTAGCCTTTATGAAGATGGCATCTCAAGCCAGTGGCGAGGCAGACAGCCTGTGCACGGAAGTCGTATACGTCAGTTGCTGTTCGACTATCCTACATCAACGTACGAATGGGCAAGGTATCAACGACGACGGAGGAACGTGTAGCTGATGTTTGACTACATGGTAAGACAAACGGTACGTGAGTCTGGAGATTCGGTAGATTGTGCTCGTGAACACAATTAAAGTGTATTTGTTTTCTCTGTGTGATTGTGCTAGTGAACACAATTAAAGTGTATTTTCACTTCTGATCAATACAGGTAGAATGACTGTCAAGGAAGTAGGACTCCTGCTGTACTGTAGCTGACTATTGGTAATTTGATAAACATGTTTAGTTTTGTTGTCTTGTTCATGTGAAGTCAGAGAAAAAGAGTAACGTCTGAAGTTTTGAGAAGCAGGTCGCTCAAAGGAGCTAATCACAATACAAGCGCTAAAAATTTTCTGCCTTATCGTAAAACCAATATGTTCAGAGCGTAGTTGCTCAAAGTTCATTCAGATCTGTAAATGCCTAGTAAGACAGTTAACAGTTTTTATTTTTTTATTAACTGTTGTTCTACATAGAACTGAAAAGAGAATTTGAGTAGGCAGTATTTCGAGAGCTAATCTTTTTGCTAAGGAATGTAATGTTTGATTTTTATTTGTGCTACTGATGTCAAATGAATGTTTTTAAAAATGTTCAAATATGTGTGAATTCGTAAGGGACCAAACTGATGAGGACATCGATCCCTAGACTTACACACTACTCAAACTAACTTATGCTAAGAACAACACACACACCCGTTCCCGAGGGAGGACTCGAGCCTCCGGAGGGAGAGACTGCGCAATCAGTGACATGGCGCCTCTAACCGCACGGCCACTCCGCTGTTTTTAAAAGTTTCTGTTGACTATCAGGAGACCTCCAATACGTTCCACATTCCCAAATCCGTTTCTTCCTAATGTTCAGTTACCTTTCGTTCACTTCTTGAAAATTTCTTCCACCGCCGAGATTAGAAGGGGAAACCCTAGAACCTAGCACCACTGCGCATGTCTGCGTTAATACAAGTCTGTTAATGCCTGCTAGAGAAGGAGTAGTTGCAATCAGTGTTTCCAGATTTCTCGAAGATGGTATTTTCCTGCATCCGATTTTTCATTTTTTTAAAAAGAGTACTGTTTATTTCATAAACGATCAGTTGACAACGTCCCTCTTGTCGATCGCGAAACAAAACGACACAAAAGTTATGTTGTGTGGCTTCATTTTTTCAGAAAGTCATGGTGCACACGGCAGTATCGAACAGATCAACATGTCGCCCCAAATTACCTTTGCATCGTGCAAAAAAGTCCTCACATAAGCTTGTCTAATTACTGTGCTGGGATATTTTCGTTCCTGATGTAGCACCTCACACTTCTTAATGTTCAGTGTTACGCCATTCGACGAGAACATGAAATGCTATGGTATGTTGATATCGTCCTCCCCATGGTTTGGATCATGACATCCAGGCAAATGGAAACATGTAATGTAATATTTTTCTGCTGTGGCCTGTCGAAACCTAATGCAGCCATAATTGCTAAACCAAGAAAAAAATGTTTATTTCGAGTAAATAAATAGTCATTTGAAGGAAAATAATAATACACAAGAAAAATATTACTATTTCTAAATGTTTACTCGTTCAAGTCCTTGTCATCGAAACTTGGACACAATGTTCCTACATCTCTCTCCTCTGCTGCAATGTGATGGCAATTACGGTACTCACTGTTAGTTTCGAGCATGGTCTCTTGCAGAGCAAATTGGCGACGGTAGTTTTCAGTACTGTATGCTTGATACACTAGAGCAATGGCTCTTCCCTCAGTTGGAAGATGAGTCAGAGAACTTCATTTTCCAGTAAGATGATGCGCCTCCTCACTGGCATTGTGAAGTACACGACTGGTTGAACTTCACTGTACTCAAGCGCTAGATAGGCCGCAAGGGGCCCAATGACAGGGCTTGCTTTGCATGGTCTCCACGTTCACCCGACCTAACGCCATGCGATTATTTCCTTTGGGGCTTCACCAAGAACCGTGCGTACGTGCCTCCGCTACCAGCAGACCTCCCTCAGTTAAGAAACCGGATTGTAGTAGCTGTTGCTACAATCACTGAAGACTCACTTATCACCGTTTGGGAAGAACTCGGCTATAGATTTGACGTGTGCCGTGTCACAAATGGTGCTCACATTGAACATTTATAAGGTTCTTGGTAAAACTGTTTGAGTTGCTCTTTTATTTGACATTCCATTTATAACGGTAAGTGTAATATAATAAATATTGTTGTTGTTGTTGTGGTCTTCAGTCCTGAGACTGGTTTGATGCAGCTCTCCATGCTACTCTATCCTGTGCAAGCTTCTTCATCTCCCAGTACCTACTGCAACCTACATCATTCTGAATCTGCTCAGTGTATTGATCTCTTGGTCTCCCTCTACGATTTTTAGCCTCCACGCTGCCCTCCAATGCTAAATTTGTGATCCCTTGATGCCTCAAAACATGTCCTACCAACCGATCCCTTCTTCTAGTCAAGTTGTGCCACAAACTTCTCTTCTCCCCAATCCTATTCAATACCTCCTCATTAGTTACGTGATCTACCCACCTTATCTTCAGCATTCTTCTGTAGCACCACATTTCGAAAGCTCCTATTCTCTTCTTGTCCAAACTATTTATCGTCCATGTTTCACTTCCATACATGGCTACACTCCATACAAATACTTTCAGAAACGACTTCCTGACACTTAAATCTATACTTGATGTTAACAAATTTCTCTTCTTCAGAAACGATTTCCTTGACATTGCCAGTCTACATTTTATATCCTCTCTACTTCGACCATCATCAGTTATTTTACTCCCTAAATAGCAAAACTCCTTTACTACTTTAAGTGTCTCATTTCCTAATCTAATTCCCTGAGCATCACCCGATTTAATTTGACTACATTCCATTTCCTCGTTTTGCTTTTGTTGATGTTCATCTTATATCCTCCTTTCAAGACACTGTCCATTCCGTTCAACTGCTCTTCCAACTCCTTTGCCGTCTCTGACAGAATTACAATGTCATCGGCGAACCTCAAAGTTTTTACTTCTTCTCCATGAATTTTAATACCTACTCCGAATTTTTCTTTTGTTTCCTTTACTGCTTGCTCAATATACAGATTGAATAATATCGGGGAGAGGCTACAACCCTGTCTCACTCCTTTCCCAACCACTGCTTCCCTTTCATGCCCCTCGATTCTTATAACTGCTATCTGGTATACATACAAGGAGCGAAAGGCTATTTACAATTTGTACAGAAACCAGATGGCAGTTATAAGAGTCGAGGGGCATGAAAGGGAAGCAGTGGTTGGGAAAGGAGTGAGACAGGGTTGTAGCCTCTCCCCGATGTTATTCAATCTATATTACAAAGCGTTAAAACCCCGATATTCATTTATAAACACCTTTATATCTGCGTGGACAGATGGGAAATTTGGTTCCGTATTGCTATTAGGCCCGAATTGGCTGTTTAGGAAGCAGCAGAAGGGCGTTACGTAGTGGTATGTTACATTACCGACACAGTGCTGCTTTGCTCAATACGTATTTGCCACAAGTCTGTATTGAGCAATCAAGTGAAGTGGTGCAGTTGTAAGACACTGGCCTTGCATTCAGAGGAAGACCGTTCAAATCCCCATCTGCCATTTGCTTTTCCATGATTTGGCCAATTCTCTTATTAAGGCGAGTGATGGCGTGGTTCCTTTTTAAAAGGGAACGACCTATTTCCTTCGGAACTTCCGTTTGTCGTCGCATGCAAGCTTAACGCTAATCTATCTTCCTTCTTCATTGCACTGAGAACACAATTTCATCCCATTACAGATGTCAAAATTAGCAAGGTTTCACGAAACTTTCGCAGTCTTTAAGTTTGTATGTGAACTACAGCGTGATTGTTGGTCTAACAAAAGCTAGTTTGTTTACCAAGATTATCATAAATTAATGAAATGAATCAAGTATTTGATTATCTGTAGTAGTGGAAACTGGAATTATCAGTTGTAACAACATGTCTGTAGATTTCTTTCCTTCCAGCATTATCGTTTTATTCTGAAACTGCCGTTGTTTGCTCGTCTGTCAATCATTCGCTTTTTGCATTTGCTGCATAAACACGCAAAGAAAATTACACACCCTACAGCAAACAGAGAATTCAGTATATGAACAACAGCACCCTGCGGCGGACGTAACTTCACAGCCATTTGCTGCCTTCAGGTTTCACACGTAAAACTTGCACTGTGTAGCTGTTACATTTCACCTGCAACAGTATATTGTGAATGTCTATCCGGGAGGCGTAGACGGGCCTTCTTTTTGGATGCATTTTCGATAAACGCTCACAGAGCGCAACCTTGTGAAGAGTGTGCCGGCGAGGAAGTATCTAACATGCTATGCTTTATCTGTGTTATGTCTCTACACGTATAGAAATTACAGATTTCTACGTGGTGATTAATTTAGCCACTAAATCAGTCGACTTTCTTCCTAAACAGAAAACAGTATAGCGTAGCTATCATTAAAAAGTACATTTTCCACTTGTTGGGATTCATACAGTTGCTGGAGAGAAATGAAAAAGGCTGTAAACGAAATGAAGTTTTGATAAAATTTCGGATTATCAGCCTAGTCGCGGCGTCGTGTTGTGGCAACGTTTGGATGAGTTCCTCATTCGTTACCTCCAGAATAAGTCATCTTCGCCTGAAGATCAACGTAGCGACAACACAACTCGAGTGTTAAGCCGAGTAGACAACGAAATTCGCCGCGAAACACTGCATTTCTGAAATGATGTTTCGTCATTAACTTCTAAACACTGTCCTACAATTTGCACTTTTCTCTTCATTTATTGATAATATTGTCATTGTGTCTCCAATAGTTGTTCCATTACTTTTTTTTTCCTTGCCTTGATTTTCTCTAACAAGTGTTATCATTCCAGTGATTTTGTTAAAAACAAACTGTGTCCACATAAATGTTCAAAAAGTTTCGTCTGTCTTTAAAGGCTTATTGTTATGAGATTTCTTACCCATTTATCTCTTTCATAACATCTACGTTCGACTTTTGGTTCCGTCTACCTGATCACGGTAAGGCTTCATTTCTGTCGCTTCTAAGTACTTTCAGTATATCAACAGTTTCCAGTTTTCACAGCCACTATAATTGCTGTTCCTGTGAATGTCAATTTTAAAAATATTTATTGTAGGGAAGAAGATAAGCAAAAGAGATGAAATGCGAATATATTGATCTCTGAGCAATCGAAATCGGCGAAGCCTGTGTTGGCGACTCATCTTAAACACGATGATGCGTTACGCGAAAAGAACGTTAAGAATTTCAAGATTTAGTGGAAGCATGACTTTTCAGAATAATATCAGACATCGTGTGGGTAAAATCTAAGTGCCTGCAGGTTTCTAACTTTGCTCGTGCAATTTGCACTTAAAGCTGCGAAAATTAAGGCCGATCAATTGCATCATAATATTAAGACAATCGACGTAGAACAATTAATTTTCTAAAAATTTAACAGAAAAGAAAGATTAGAATAAAGAATGAACCAAATGACAGATAACTGTATTAAACATTAGTAATATTACAATTTAAGTCAAATTATACATCATAAAATTACACAAGCTTTTCCAGTCATCTGTTCAGAAGCAACGCTGCCAAGCAAGAGAAAAGAAGATATTGGCGCACCAGCATTTGTCTCTGAAATAAGTCACTAACGAAAATAGATTCTGCAGATAGATAGAGGATTCATGTTGTCTTTGAGACCTGGGAGCTGTGAGGTTGATAATAAAATATAGGGTTACACCATACAGCAGCATACTCTAACACTTCCCGGATAAGCGTCTTGCTAGTTCTTTTCCTAACCCATACTGAACTACTTATTCACTAATAGTTATCGTCTTCCTGCACTCTTGTATTTCTTTTACTGATTTCCTTACAGCACTTGCTTCAAGGTGTTTAATTTCATAATTTTTTTTATATTGATTTCAATGCTGATGTCTAACGTCCTTGGTTTGCTTACTTTAACAGTTTTGAATCCTTTGCTATCACTTTTAAATTCAAATTATTCAGAATTGTTGCAAATTTAAATTGTATAATCCGTTCATACTTTCACTGTCGGAATGTAGGGCAGTGTTTGTCACCTGTGAAATGCAGAAACTGGAAATCACATTCGTTTTAATTCCACCTGTTTTAGGTTTAAAGATCTTCAGTGCATATTGGTGTTATTTCCTTGCGTACACGCCAAATTACGTGCGGTACTCGTAAAGCTTTAATTATAAACTAGGATAAAGTAAACTTACCTAATTGTTATAAACGTGGAAAAATTAAGTTAAGTAATCAATATTAGTATACCGTATGCTAGAGCAGCTACCCACGGAGATCCAGTGTGGGCTGTGATTATTGTAAGACAGCAAAACTTGGTAGGCATGCTAATGCGTTAATGTGGAACCGATTTCCGCTGACAAAAAATTGCTTCCAATTTTGGCCACCAGGTGCAAATCTGGAGCCTTAGAACATCTTGTCGACGTCTTCGGTGCTCATATTGAACAAATTGTGTAAGCGATGGTTAATAATACAATCAACATTATCTGACCTTTTCTGCCCACGTCCCACTCCTGATCCATTACAGCGCCAGATTTGCACCTGATGGCAAAAATTGGAACTAAGTTTTTTCCAGCGTAAATAGGTTCCGCATTAGCGTATCAACCAAGTTTTTCTGCCTTACAGTAATTATAGCCTACACTGGACCACTTTGAGTAGCTACACATTGATTATAACCACCTGGTATTTACAGGTGAATGTCTGCAGTCCTGATAGTGGAATCGCCGCGCCACATTTTTGCAGCATGCCTCTAGAGAAGCTAAAATAAAATGGCGCAACCCAAAGAGGAGTACATTACGTAAACCGAAGGTGGATGGGACAGAAGGAAAGGGAATAAATCATTGACGTCAACTGCATCGGGACTTACGGGATCAGCAGCGACGAGTGCAAATGTGTGTCCCACCGGGACTCGAAGCTGGGATCTCCTGCTGACTAGACCGTTGCGTTAATCAATCCGCCATCTGGACACAGTTTACTGCAATTGCACGGACTCTCGCGAAATGCTTTCCCGTCTACCCACACTCCCAACGAGCGCCACCTAGCTGCATTTCCCGTTCATGTCCTTCATGCTCGCTACTTTGAGATTCCCGCAAAGTTATTGTGCATCCACGTTGAAGGTGGTGTATTTATGGTCCATCGAGGCGAATCAGATATATTAATGCGTGGTGTCTGTTCTTTCGGACATGTCCGAAAGAATAGACACCAAGTATTCATATAAAGTGGAGTATCGTCTGGTAATTCGTTTTCTGCTTTTGAAGTGGAGAAACACTGTAACTATCCATGTGGATTGGTGGAAGTGTAAACAATGGATCATGCTATGACTCAACGGTTAGATGCCTCAGACAGTTTTCGTTGTCGTAAAATAAGAACGAAGTAATCTTCTTCCTGTGAAGAAAAAGTAATCGCAAGAGAAAAGGAGCCACTGCCAAACAAAGACCGCCGTTTTGCAATCGAAGTGGTAGTGGAAGAATAGCAAGTTGTCATGGATTAGTTTTATACAACTTGTACTATATTTTGAAGATGACAACAGACGTCGCTCGCTGTGTCTCGCAACTGCTCACAACTATTCAAAAAGCCCGTCGAAGTGCGGCAACAGCAAAAACGATGCGGCTTTGCCAGGACAGTGCAGACGATTTTCTTCGCCGCCTAGTCAACATGACGAGCGCCGTTTCTGTTAGAGAGGCAAAGCAACCACTGGATTCACCACTGACCAAAAAGGCTAAAACTCAATCGTAATCGGGCTGTCTGAGGCTCATGTGGGATGATACTAGCAGATTACGGTCATAAGGGGCAAACCGCCAAAAAAGCATACTACCGAAATCGCCTGACGAGATTGAGGGCGGGGGTCTCAAGATGAAACGTGGCTGGAATCTGTCCAAGGGGGAAATTTTGTTCTTCGACAACGCCGCAGCTAATTATGTGCGGGAAACACGGCTAGTGGTATGCCGCCCTACTTCATCAGCTCAATTTTACCGACTTTCCCCATCATGGTCATTTTGTGAGAAAGTTGCTGATTCTTTTTGGTCCGATCTCGAGATATTCAATTCTAGACAACTCCGTTTAGCGACACATGCTGTTTTTGTCCCATCCACAGTTCAAAATGGTTCAAATGGCTCTGAGCACTATGAGACTCAACTGCTGTGGTCATAAGTCCCCTACAACTTAGAACTACTTAAACCTAACTAACCTAAGGACATCACACTCGCCTATGCCCGAGGCAGGATTCGAACCTGCGACCGTAGCAGTCGCACGGTTCCGGACTGCGCGCCTAGAACCGCGAGACCACCGAGGCCAGCCCATCCGCAGTATTCTTGTATCACGTCACCCAGAGGCGTCTTCCTCTTGCCACAGATAAAGAAGCGTTTGCATGGTAGCATCGCGGAATAGCGACGGGATGAATTTCGAGGCGAAACGTTACCTCAACACTCAAAATACAGACTTCTAGGACCAACGTCGTAGCCAAGTCTTCCGCGGTTGAAAAGAACGTGCGTACAGAAGGCTGAACATGATGAGAACGACTAAAACCGTCACCTATTTTTATGACTGTAGCTTTATTTTTTCTCGGTGATAACTGAAACTTTGCAACGCCCCGTACAACGTTTTATACTTTCAGAAACTAGGGCCGTGTCCTGTGTAGATGTTTTGCAGTCAGTAGGAATAACGTTCTCATTTAGTAAAGGCGATTTCTGTTTAAAGACCTACACAGTTCACAGGTTTAAGAATCTCAACTACAATGGTAATTGACACTTACTGCCACGGCCTACAGTTTCTTTCATGACTTAGAATTTGTTCTTCTTGCTGTATTCTCTTTCAAAACGTATTTCCTCTTTTCTCTAATCAAAAGTGGATTTTTTTTTCACATCTGGCTAGTGGTAATTTCAGTAAGTGGATGTTTAATTTAGTATAACTGCATTTACGAACTGCATCGTTTTCAATTTGAGATGTTTGATTACCCACAACAGGGCCCGTAATCGTCTCCGTCGAGTTTCATCTCTGCTCACATGAATCGCTGGCTATGAAGACAACATTTTGGATCAGACAACGAGCTGTAGGCCAGCGTAGAGAATTGGCGGAAAGCTCTCGTGGCCGCCTTCTATAACAAGGGTATTGGAAAGTTGGTACAACGCTACGACAAGCGTCTAAGTCGGATCGGCGACTGTGGAGATAAGTAGCTGCAAGTTGTAGCTAACTGTTACAAATAAAACAGTTTTGATTTTCACTGTGGTTTCCATTTCGCGACCTATCGTTCCTTACTTTCCGAATAGCCCTCGTACATGCCACACTTTATACATAGATGCTTGCTTCTATTCTGCCTCTACACTCTCCGATATGTCGTCTTCCGAATGTTGCTTTGTTATGATTCTGTATTAGGAAGAGTATTTTGTACCCTTGTGGCCTTATATGCTGAAGCCAACTCTTCTGCCAATTTGCATAGGAACTGACGGTTGCTTAATTGTTTTCCTGTTACTTGCTTATGGAGTACGCAAGCTTTTATAGCTACTAAGTCCAAGGCATTGAAGAAAACGTGTATAGGTCATCTGCGACATCCATACTTCACACTGTAAGCTGAGCCATTTGATCGATTACGTCAACACCATACTTGGTGTTATTGTCGTAGACCACTGACTCTGGTAGTTTTTTAGGATGTCTGTCATCGATAGTTACTATGTCATGCATTGAAATAAGCATATTTTTCTTCTTTTCCCCCTGATAGCATGTTAGTCATATCACCTGACTTATAAAGAATAGTTGTGTGCAAAGGTGCTACAGCAGACTTTGCTGATCGAGGTATTTCGCTTCTAGATTTCTTCACTTCACCTACAATGCTTGTACTCTTATGTTCCAAATTTTCTGCAAGGCATTTCCATGTGAAAAAATTGTCGTATGTAATATTTCTTGTTGCGGAAACAAAGGGCTGCATAAGACACGTTACAACATTCTCTGTAAAGGGAACACTTTTGGGACGCTCCTCATCTTTACCCAGGTAAGGAAACCCATTCACCAGGTACTTAGAATCACCAGAAACTTATCAACTGCAGACCAGAACGTTATTCCAAATTTGTCTGGTTTATTGCTCAAGTGCTGAATGAAAGAGCATCTAGCCTTGCATGGAAACAGTTGCTAATCCACAGTGATATTTTCACCTGGAATATAACATAGCAAGAAATTGGCAACAAAGGGATTCCACAGAGAAATAGCAGGTGCAAAACGATCTACACTCCTGGAAATGGAAAAAAGAACACATTGACACCGGTGTGTCAGACCCACAATACTTGCTCCGGACACTGCGAGAGGGCTGTACAAGCAATGATCACACGCACGGCACAGCGGACACACCAGGACCCGCGGTGTTGGCCGTCGAATGGCGCTAGCTGCGCAGCATTTGTGCACCGCCGCCGTCAGTGTCAGCCAGTTTGCCGTGGCATACGGAGCTCCATCGCAGTCTTTAACACTGGTAGCATGCCGCGACAGCGTGGACGTGAACCGTATGTGCAGTTGACGGACTTTGAGCGAGGGCGTATAGTGGGCATGCGGGAGGCCGGGTGGACGTACCGCCGAATTGCTCAACACGTGGGGCGTGAGGTCTCCACAGTACATCGATGTTGTCGCCAGTGGTCGGCGGAAGGTGCACGTGCCCGTCGACCTGGGACCGGACCGCAGCGACGCACGGATGCACGCCAAGACCGTAGGATCCTACGCAGTGCCGTAGGGGACCGCACCGCCACTTCCCAGCAAATTAGGGACACTGTTGCTCCTGGGGTATCGGCGAGGACCATTCGCAACCGTCTCCATGAATCTGGGCTACGGTCCCGCACACCGTTAGGCCGTCTTCCGCTCACGCCCCAACATCGTGCAGCCCGCCTCCAGTGGTGTCGCGACAGGCGTGAACGGAGGGACGAATGGAGACGTGTCGTCTTCAGCGATGAGAGTCGCTTCTGCCTTGGTGCCAATGATGGTCGTATGCGTGTTTGGCGCCGTGCAGGTAAGCGCCACAATCAGGACTGCATACGACCGAGGCACACAGGGCCAACACCTGGCATCATGGTGTGGGGAGCGATCTCCTACACTGGCCGTACACCACTGGTGATCGTCGAGGGGACACTGAATAGTGCACGGTACATCCAAACCGTCATCGAACCCATCGTTCTACCATTCCTAGACAGGCAAGGGAACTTGCTGTTCCAACAGGACAATGCACGTCCGCATGTATCCCGTGCCACCCAACGTGCTCTAGAAGGTGTAAGTCAACTACCCTGGCCAGCAAGATCTCCGGATATGTCCCCCATTGAGCATGTTTGGGACTGGATGAAGCGTCGTCTCACGCGGTCTGCACGTCCAGCACGAACGCTGGTCCAACTGAGGCGCCAGGTGGAATTGGCATGGCAAGCCGTTCCACAGGACTACATCCAGCATCTCTACGATCGTCTCCATGGGAGAATAGCAGCCTGCATTGCTGCGAAAGGTGGATATACACTGTACTAGTGCCGACATTGTGCATGCTCTGTTGCCTGTGTCTATGTGCCTGTGGTTCTGTCAGTGTGATCATGTGATGTATCTGACCCCAGGAATGTGTCAATAAAGTTTCCCCTTCCTGGGACAATGAATTCACGGTGTTCTTATTTCAATTTCCAGGAGTGTATATGTAGTCTATGTGAACGTGTGCTCTTTTCGTCAAATCGCATAAACCGTAAAATTTCGGTGAACTTATTTCTGCTCATCGTGTTCTGATAAAATGCTGGTCCCCATGAATCCCACCATAATAGCTCCAACGGAAACATTTTTGCTCCATATACGCCTCGTAAACACGTAAGTGATGTTACGGCTTCTATTGCATCGACGCTAATGGTCCAATCATCATCATGGAGCTCTTGGCGTGCTCAGTTTCTGTTCACTTCTGTATTTATTGAAGCATTCAGTCATCAATTGGCAAAGGCACACACGACGTCCGTCCCGCACTGACCACTGTGGCGACAGGAAGGCGCCCGACCACAAAGTTAAAACAAAACAAACTTGTAAAATCACGGAAACAGAGAATAGTGAACGATGGGAAAATCGCAACGAAAGAGAGGATGTTTGCAGTGCCTGGAAGTGGTGTAACCGAAACACAATGTAACTGCGTAGGCTTCCGCGGCCGGAATCAGTTGACATAAAGGTTTTCTGTCGTACCGTCTGGTAGTATAAGAAACTATTCTGGAGAAACACAGTTACAGCGGTCTCCTTCCGGGTCTACTGAGCCACAAGCCCCAGAAGGCCAGTGTAACGGTCGCCGAAACGTTGGTTTCTCCAGTATATTTTTTGGACATTATGACTAGTACGGTATTCACAAAACATTCATGTCTACATCTACATCTATATGAATACCCTGCAAATCACGTTTAAGTGCCTGGCAGAGGGTTCATCGAAACACCTTCACAATTTTCTATTATTCCAATCTCGTATAGCGCGCGGAGAGAGCGAACACCTATATATTTCCGTACGAGCTCTGATTTCCCTTATTTTATCGTGGTGATCGTTTCTCCCTATGTAGGTCGGTGTCAAAATGTTTTCGCATTTGGAGGAGAAAGTTGGTGATTGGAATTTCGTGAGAAGATTCCGTCGCAACGAAAAACGCCTTTCTGTTAACTATGTTCAGCCCGTATCCTGTATCATTTCAGCGACACTCTCTCCCATATTTCGTGACAATACAAAACCTGCTGCCCTTCTTTGAACTTTTTCGATGTTATCTGTCAGTCTTATCTGGTAATCTTCCTACAGCGTGCAGCAGTATTCTAACATTGGTTGGTTGGTTTGTGGGATTAAAGGGACCAGACTGCTACGGTCATCGGTCCCTTTTTCCAAGTACTAAAAACACCCACAGAGAATAAAAACGAGAAACAGAATAGAGCAAAGACAACACAGAACAAGATTGGTTGGTTGGTTTGTGGGATTAAAGGGACCAGACTGCTACGGTCATCGGTCCCTTTTTCCAAGTACTAAAAACACCCACAGAGAATAAAAACGAGAAACAGAATAGAGCACAGACAACACAGAACAAGAGAAACTGAGACAAAGACCAGACAAAACGAACTAAAATCACACAGAGTGTGACGGTGGTTGGCCGACCATAGAAATAAAAAAGGAAAAGGCAACCACTTAAAACACATTAAAAAGAATCAGTTTAAAACCGGAGGCCAAAGGCCAGAATCAACACCAAAACAACAAGATAAAACAGGAACACATAGATTAAATGATAAAAACCCCCTGCCCGAATAAAACGTAGTACTAAGCCAGCCATAACAGAGTCATCAGATAAAAGGGCAGGGAGCGTGTCAGGCAGTGCGAACGACTGCCTGAGCACAGCTAAAAGCGGACACTCCAATAAAATATGGACCACAGATAGTATTCTAACAAGGGAACCTCCCTATCGCACCCCCCTCAGATTTAGTTATAAGTTGGCTCAGTGGATAGGCCTTGAAAAACTGAACACAGATCAATCGAGAAAACAGGAAGAAGTTGTGTGGAACTATGAAAGACATTAGTAAAATATACAAACTGAGCAGTCCATGCGAAGATAGGCAACATCAAGGACAATGGGACTCAAGGAGCGCCGTGGTCTCGTGGTTAGCGAGAGCAGCTACGAAACGAGAGGTCCTAGGTTCAAGCCTTCCCATGAGTGAAAAGTTCAATATTTTATTTTCAGTTTATGTGACAAACTCTTATGTTTTCATCACTTTTTGGGGAGTAATTATCACATCCACAAGAAGACCTAAATCGGGCAAGGTAGAAGAATCTTTTTACCCATTCGCCAAGTGTACAAGTTAGGTGGGTCGACAACATATTCCTGTCATGTGACGCACATGCCGTCACCAGTGTCGTATAGAATATATCAGATGTGTTTTCCTGTGGAGGAATCGGTTGATCTATGACCTTGCGATCAAATGTTTTCGGTTCCCATTGGAGAGGCACGTCCTTTAGTTTACTAATGGCACGGTTTTGCGGTGCGGTCGCAAAACACAGACACTAAACTTATTACAGTGAACAGGGACGTCAATGAACGAACGGACAGATCATAACTTTGCGAAAATAAAGAAAGTAAAATTTTCATGCGAGGGAAGACTTGAACCAAGGACCTCTCGTTCCGCAGTTACTCACGCTAGCCACGGGACCACAGCGCTCCTAAACTCACATTCTCCTTGATGTTGCCTATCTTGCTCATGGACTACTCAGTTTGTATATTTTACTAATTCATTTCATAGTTCCACACAACTTCTTCCTGTTTTTTCGATTGATCTGTGTTCAGTTTTTCAAGGCCTATCCACTGTGCCAACTTATAACTAAATCTGAGGGGGGAGCGATGGGGAGGTTCCCTTGTAAGAAGAGGACGTAGGAGCGTAGTGCAGGCAGTCTCCTTAGTAGATCTGTTACATTTTCTAAGTGTCTTGCCAAGCAGTTTTTGGTTAGCCTTCCCCACAACATTTTCTATGTGTTCCTTCCAATTTAAGTTGTTCGTAATTGTAATTCCTAGGTATTTAGTCGAATGTAAGGCCTTTATATTTGACTGATTTGTCGTGTAACCGAAGATTAAAGAATTCGTTTTAGCACTCATTTGGATGACTTCACACTTTTCGCTAAAAGAAAAATGAAATGGTCGTGTGGCATTGATGGGCGGGATGTCGCCGTCGGGTTCGGCCGCCAAGCGCATGTCTTATTTCAGTCGGCGCCACATTGGGCGACTTGCGGCCGATAATGAGAATGAAAGGATGATGAGAACAACACAACACCCAGTGCCGGAGCGGAGAAAATCTCCAACCCGTCCGGGAATCGAACATTGACCCAGTGCATGGGAGGCAAGCTCGTTACCACCCAGCTAAGCAGGCGGACATACTTTTCGTTATTTAGGGTCAACTGCCAATTTTCGCACCATTCAGATATCTTTGTGAATCAAAAATCTTTTTCAATGAAAAATAATGGTTCTTTCCTTATTTCTGCGCAATATGTTATATTTACATATTTTCATTTCTTTCTCTCCTTCCTCACTTTCTTTCTTTCTTTTGCTTGTGCCATTGTCCCGCAATGACGCTGGGTCGGCATGGGTAATCGGAGTTGGCAAGGTTAGTGTAAGGGGTGGCCGGAGGCCCTTGCTGTCGCCACCCCATACCCCCTGGGACGGAATCAGTGTACCCCAACTGTCTGTGTCTAGTGTAATCCATGAAATAGTGCGAATGTGTTCAGATACCTGCGGGCCGTGTAATTGAGGTGGGACGTGGGGACCAGCCCGGTATTCACCTAGTGGGATGTGGAAAACCGCGTAAAAACCACATCCAGGCTGGCCGGCACACCGGCCTCCGTCGTTAAGCCGCTGGGCGGATTCGATCCAGGGCCGGCGCGCCTGCCCGAGTACTGTTTTGTTTTTAAAAAGTACAGTACACGTATCCTGTCGATAGCGTTTTCAAACATATTCAGCTCCAACGGATTGAAAAGTAGCTTTCATATATAAACTTCATAGAGATCAACCTAAAAGTGGCGTGCACGCTCCAATGGACTGGAAAATACCTTTCTTGTATGATCTTCACAGAGGTCAACCTGAAAGTGACGTGTACGCGTAAACGGTCAATAGTGGGTAAATAAATGTACGTTTCTCATTGGAGGGTGAACGGGAATTCTGCCGACAACATTTCAGCGATCGATCAGAGATATTTTCTGAGTATTTTGGTGTAAGGGACCTAAGGTCTCTAGGGACTCGTTACAGGGTAGTTGCATTTCGTTTGATTTCTTACCCCCCCTTGTCTTTGTATCTGTGTTGCGCTGAAAATATCTGTATAGCAGTGCAAATCTGGATGGTATGCGATGAGTGTACGGTTTGGAAGCAAACTGTTTTGATTCTATCGCTTGCTTTTGACGACAGTAATGCCCATTTCACTCTTCGCCCTCGTCCTTGCTGTTAATACCGTCTCGGATACGTTTTTCCGGCAGCGTTATTTGTGCCTTAACAGTGATACGCAGCAGTGTGGATAGGTTTACTGGTGAAGAGTTGGCCAGTATGCACCTCATGTGTGGGTCCACTGAATGCAAAGAAGGTAGAGCTCAGCGACGCGATGCTGAACCATATCCGCATTGATGGCGACATAGCAACATGCTTGTTTGCGTTACTGTATTTTATGTAGAAAGTTTTGGTGATTGAGTATCGCCGCGTGCAGTGGCCGCGCTGTAACAGGCCCCTCCTGCCGGAGGTTCGATTCCTCCCTCGGGCATGGGTGTGTGTTATGTCCTTAGCGTTAAGTTAGTTTAAGTAGTGTGTAAGTCTAGGGACCGATGACCTCAGCAGTTTGCTCCCTTAGAAATTCACACACATTTGAACATTTGATTGAGTATCAGTTTTTTTTTCACTGTTGAAAATGGCTCTGAGCACTATGGGACTCAACTGCTGAGGTCATTAGTCCCCTAGAACTTAGAACTAGTTAAACCTAACTAACCTAAGGACATCACAAACATCCATGCCCGAGGCAGGATTCGAACCTGCGACCGTAGCGGTCTTGCGGTTCCAGACTGCAGCGCCTTTAACCGCACGGCCACTTCGGCCGGCTTTTCACTGTTGAAAAGGTGTTATTACAGAGGCAAAAAGTAGCTGGGGTAACAAACAGAATGGATCATACGTTATTATTCTGTGACGAACCACTGCAGATCAAGGGCCCCAGCCCCAAAATACTGAAAACTCTTAACAACTTCCTTAATTTTTTCCGTGAAGTTAGGGTTGACCTTGTATGTGCAATCATGGTGGATGATGAATACGGCTTGAGAGAAAAAAGAATGTGAGAGTCGTTTGAAGAATCTGGTAAATTTCCATGAAAGGGTGGAATAAATTTGTTGCGCCTTCATGGTTGGTAAGCTCGATTATTCCAAGGATCATATTAAGAATTTTAACTATACGTGGCGTACACTTTTCTGTTGACAGCCATCTGAATTGGTCAGTGTGTCGACTGCCATTGAAAATGGAGAAAATCTAGTTTCGTGCTGTTATCAAACATATTCATCTGAAGGTGTTGAACTACCGCAGAAATCAAAACAGGACTGGGTGAACGAACTTCCAGTGCGCTGGAATAGCTTTGGGTCAGCAACTTTTATTAAGCACTACAATTCGATGAGTAATTTCGGGCCCGAGTGAATAAAAAAGTAAAATTTGCACCTTTGGACAGATTTTTCGTTGGAGTCAGAATTGGACGAAGTTCACGCAGATTGTGCATCATCATTGAAACTATTTACTTTCAGATTAATGAATTTAAACATGGTTGCACAACTATCGAAGACAAAGCTCGTGTCGTCCATCCAATATAGGTCACCACAAAGGAAACCATTGACGAAATCCATGATATAGTGAGACAACACCACCGAATAAAAATTCGTTAGATTGCTAAGACTGTAGGCATTTCAACTGAATGAATGCGTAATAGGCGTAATATCTGGCACGGAGAATTGGCTGTGAAAAAGCTGTGAGCGAGGTAGGGACGTGATTGCTCACAGCTGACGAAAAGCGCATCTGGCACGACAGTTCAACACAATTTCTGGCGACGTTTAACGCAATCCGCAAGACTTTTGTGCCGATCTGCGATTGCTGATGAAACCAGGGTCCGTCATTACACATCATAACCAAAACAATGGACAGAGGCTGGTGATAGTGCTCCGAAGAAGGCAAAGAC
The DNA here is from genome assembly GCF_023898315.1 of Schistocerca nitens. Taxonomy (NCBI): domain Eukaryota; kingdom Metazoa; phylum Arthropoda; class Insecta; order Orthoptera; family Acrididae; genus Schistocerca; species Schistocerca nitens. Next base: position 1,067,544,397 of record NC_064614.1, on the reverse strand, counting down.
CATTTTGTCCACTGATACGGCAATGCCCACTTTTTTTTGTGACGCTCAGGGAGCAATCCTCACAGATTACCTGGAAAAAAGGCAGAAACATAACTGGGCCCTATGATGCTCACCTATTCATCAACCTTAGCCCAGAGTGACTTCTGTTCCCTGGCATGAAACTTTGATTTCTTTGGAAGAAATTTTCATCAAATGTGGAAGTGATATTTGCAGTCGACGAGTATTTTGAAGAATTTGACAGAACCTTTTTTCCGATGGGATGAGAAAGCTGGAGGGTCACTGGACTTAATGTATGTCCCTCAAGAGCGACTATGTCGAGAAGAATGGTCAGTTGTATATGAGAAAAAAAAATTATTTTCTCTCTTCATTACCTGTCTTAGCAAACCACCTTCGTATTGTCGGAAACACGACTAGAGTAATACTGTAGCAGTCTCGACATTTTCTACAAAGGGTTTCCCGTTTTCTGAAGCGTGGAAGATATTTGTGGATTCGCTCGCTCCAGCATCTTTTTACGACCAGGGTACTCTCGCTGAATGCAATCGGCCCGGCCGCCGGCATTCTCGCCTCCAGCGAACGCTTTGTGGTGACAGTCCTCGGTGCGATAGGCGCGCTGCCGTATTGTGCGCCTCCAGAGCAGGCCCGCAGCTGTCGACCGTAAGATGAAGTGGAGGATCCTGACAGCGCGAATGCTGTAGCGTTGGAGACGCGTGGCGCGGCCGCTGCTGAATACTTCCGGGCATCTTACCGGCGTCTGCCGTTCCCTGGTCCGAGACTTGTAATGCAGGGAAAGTGGCGACAAATGTAAGCACGCCGGACAAGAAAAACGGCGGCAGAATTTATTCAAAAAACTTCAGTCGAATTTCGTTGATGTCAGTCTGTTGCAGACTCAGATCTTATTTTCGTTATTGGAGTAGACTTGAACCATACAACAATCGACGGGTATGATTACGGTTTGGTAAGTAATGGACGTGACAGCACATTCTGTGAAATGGTTCTAGTTGGTTTCTCTACAAACTTGTGAAGCCCACTAACGAGAAATTTACGTTTTAGGTAACTGCAAGAAGAATACCTGACCTCTCTGAGGATGTCTGTGGCGAAAGCTGTACCAGCAGCCGTGAGTTAGCTATAGCAACAGTTACTAATGTACACAAGAAGAAGGAAGGTATGCATGGTCAGTATCCTAGATAAAGTGAGCATCGTGTCATATATAAAACTGGAATTCAAAATATTTACCTCTGGTCATGATCTTGTACAAGAAATATGGCTCCGATATAAAAGAACAGTTGACCATGCATTGGATAGATATTTTCCTAGTATAGCAGTTCGTGTTGGGTGGGACTGTCCACGGTAAACCCGTCACTATGAAGAAACTTCTAAGGAAACAGAGAGACGGCTGCACAGTAGGCGTAAATCGAAGCATGCAACGATACAAGGGTTGGAAACACAGCGACAAATGCATGCTTCAACATAAATACAGAGGCTAGCCAAGTCTGCACACTGAGCTGTAGTACACTACCGGCCATTAAAATTGCTACACCACGAAGATGACTTGCTACAGACGCGAAATTTAACCGACAGGAAGAAGATGCTGTGATATGCAAATGATTAGCTTTTCGGAGCATTCACACAAGGTTGGCGCCGGTGGTGACACCTACAACGTGCTGACATGAGGAAAGTTTCCAACCGATTTCTCATACACAAACAGCAGTTACCGGCGTTGCCTGGTGAAACGTTGTTGTGATGAATCGTGTAAGGAGGAGAAATGCGTACCATCACGTTTCCGACTTTGATAAAGGTCGGATTGTAGCCTATTGCGATTGCGGTTTATCGTATCGCAACATTGCTGCTCGCGTTGGTCGCGATCCAATGACTGTTAGCAGAATATGGAATTGGTGGGTTGAGGAGGGTAATACGGAACGCCGTGCTGGATCCCAACGGCCTCGTATCACTATCGGTTGAGAAGACAGTCATCTTATCCGCATGGCTGTAACGGATCGTGCTGCCACGTCTCGAGCCCTGAGTCAGCAGATGGGGACGCTTGCAAGACAACAACCATCTGCACGAACAGTTCGAAGACGTTTGCAGCAGCATGGACTATCAGCTCGGAGACCATGACTGCGGTTACCCTTGACCCTGCATCACAGACAGGAGAGCTTGGGATGGTGTACTCAACGACGAACCTTGGTGCCAGAATGGTAAAATGTCATTTTTTCGGATGAATCCAGGATCTGTTTACAGAATCATGATGGTCGCATCCGTGTTTGGTGACATCGCGGTGAACGCACATTGGAAGCGTGTATTCGTCATCGCCATACTGGCGTATCACCCGGCGTGATGGTATGGGGTGCCATTGTTTACACGTCTCGGTCACCTCTTGTTTGCATTGACGGCACTTTGAACAGTGGACGTTACATTTCAGATGTGTTACGACCCGTGGCTCTACCCTTCATTTGATCCCTGTGAAACACTACATTTCAGCAGGATAATGCACGACCGCATGTTGCAGGTCCTGTACGGGCCTTTCTGGATACAGAAAATGTTCGACTGATGCCTTGGCCAGCACATTCTCCAGGTCTCTCACCAATTGAAAATGTCTGGTCAATGGTGGCCGAGCAACTGGCTAGTCACAATACGCCAGTCACTACTCTTGATGAACTGTGATATCGTGTTGAAGCTGCATGGGCAGCTGTACCTGTACGCACCATCCAAGCTTTGTTTGACTCAATGTCCATACGTATTAAGACCGTTATTACGGCCAGAGGTGGTTGTTCTGGGTAATGATTTCTCAGGATCTATGCACCCAAATTGCGTGAAAATGTAATCACATGTCAGTTCTAGTATAATATATTTGTCCAATGAATACCCGTTTATCATCTGCATTTCTTCTTGATGTAGCAATTTTAATGGCCAGCAATCGAGCTGTGGCGGGGTTGCTGGCGTCGCATTTCGAATTCCTGGCGCCTCTAGTTCGAGCTGTTGTGTGACGTCCCTGTGGTTTCAGGCCAATAAGGGCTTTGCTCGAGGGTGCCTAGGGGGACGGGGTGTGTTGTGGTGTGGCGAGTTGCGGTATGGTAACGGAGCGAGCACGGCGCTGTCAGAGGTTCGCCCGGCGAGCACTTGCACAAGAGTTTTGGGCACGGAATCCTGCAGTGGTTGCTGGGCATATTTTTGGGCTGATCTGAATACGTGGCGGAATTAGAGTGCCGTCTCTGTGCTTAGCCTGAGCAGCCAGGTGTTTATGGCTGGTGTCCGGGGCCACATCTGCTCTGCAGCTTTTGCCCTGTGAATTCCGCATGATTTGTTGAAGTGTCGGTTTGATCTGAAGCTATTAAAACAGTGTGCGGGATGCTTTGTTTGGTGTCGCACCACTAGTGTTTTAGCGCAGCGCTGTCGCAGTAGTTCGTGGTAGTTTTCCGTAGACACTCTCCGGTCGACGAAATTGTGAGTGCGGTGCAGTTTGCATTTCGTTGCATCGTTGCTGTTACTGCAAGCTCCTTGGCCTTTCTGTTTTGGTGAGAGTTCACTGTTGGTTAGAGAAATCATTTTATACTGAAAAGAGGTGCTATTGAATGTGCAGCGATCAAGACGAATTCTGTGGAAGCGCACGGGCTGGAGACGCTACAGATTAACTACGGACTTTGTGTGGTGGGTTTTGTGCACAATCAAGAGGCGGGGAACAATGTCAGTGTTGTCTGTGTCTGATGCCACGTCCTAGCACGGAGTGCAACTCACGCCAGTAGTTCCTGTGTTGTATTGTTATTCTGTGTCTGGCTTGAAGCTAATAGCATGGCGTGCGTCGTTCATTCTCTCTCTGTGTGTTCCTTGCTATAAGTGCCCTACACTGATGTTTTACACTGCTATGGAGGAATGTGACTAATGATATTACGTTTGTGTGCTGGTCGTGGATGATTGTGTTTGATATTCTTGTTCAGACTTGTTTTTCCTGTGCCACGGCGATTAAAGTGGAGGGTTGCGCCATTATCGGTAGTGCCTGAGAAAAAATTACACTCCGTATGCATCCTCGTGAAAGATACCAGGAACTGTGTTTCACACATTCAGAGTGAGAATGGGAGTGATGCTCTGCAATTTGATAAAGCGCAGTTGCTGTGGCCTTTTGATATTGCTTGCCAGTGTTGTGTTTAATTAAATTGAAAGTAGGGCTAAAAGAAATTTTGTTGCGCCTAATAAGGCTGCCCCTAATTCTAAGTTAGATGTGAGTGCACCTCGCTTCCTTAGGATAGTGTACTGATTAGTCACCTAGCATTAACGGTGTCTATGCAGAATTAGTGCTATTAATCTGGCTTAGCTCAGAATGTATCTATTTTCAACCGTGCTAAGCTATTTAAGCTCTGCTGCCGGAAAAATAACTAGTTTGGGCTAATGATTTGGCATATAGGGAGCATAGTGCGTAATGGCGTACAGTTAAAGTGGTGCATTGGGCACTAGTAGCTATATTTTGTGTTGTCCTGTGGTGATTGGTGACCAGAGGTTCATTAGCTATTGGATATGGTGTAAATTATTATTGTTGGTAGTTCTCGTCGACGAGAATGAATTGATCGAAATTGGAATTCACATGTCCTTGTGTGTTTTAAGGTCGAAACCCATGAAAACAAAAGCCATGCATAGATATTATTTATTAAATTGCGTATATATTATCGCATGATTAATCTTTCTAGTATTTATGGACTGCCTGTTCCCCTTTTAATTAAATTAAGAGTTGTTTATAATTTGGGTTAGCTGAAACGCTTATTAATCAAGGAATAACAGATTTTATTGCTCTGACATTGAGATCTGATATCTTACTCAATCTGGGTAGTAATTAAATGAAACTGTGATTGCCAAAGATCTACCTGTTTCAGAGGCATTGTGTCAACAAGGTAAAAACAGCAGCCGTGCGGGGTAGCCAGGCGGTCTGAGGCGCCTTGAAACGGTTCGCGCGGCTCCCCCCGTCGGAGGTTCGAGTCCTCCCTCGGTCATGGGTGTGTGTGTTGTCCTTAGCGTAACTTAGTTTAAGTTAGATTAAGTAGTATGTAAGCCTATGGACCGATGACCGCAGCAGTTTGGGCCCACAGGAACTTACCATAAAGTTTCCTAAGTAATAACAGCAAATGACACATGATGGTACATGGGCCCAAGTTTTCGTCTTGAATCCCTTTATCTATAATTATAGGAATCAGAAATGTCCTCAATACATTATAAGTGTTCGAAGTGGTATGAACAGTGTTCTGTGTAGCAGTGAGTGCATTATGTGGGTGCTAAGCGAATTCGAACGTGGTCAGATTGTTCTGTGCTCGTATAGTGAATGCTTCAGTAATCACGGTAGCCGACGTGGTTGTGTTTCAAGAGCCACCATGTGGAAGAGTCATACCGCATACAGGGAAAGCCGAAAAACATCATCCGCTAAGTCACAACGCGCACGGAATTGTGTGCTGAGTGATCGTGACTGAAGTTCATTGAAGAGAATTTGTGGCGAAAGAAAAGAAGACGACAGATGAGAAAGTCGCTGTAAAACTGAGTATCGCACTCAACAAAACAACCGAAGCGATCTCCAAAGGCACGAAACTGCAGGGCGCGCTGGAAGTCCAAAACCACTCATCACTACTGCAAATTCTCGTAATAGGTAAACGTCATACCGAAGCCATAAAACCTGTGCTATGGAAAAATGGAAGAAAATAATTTTGTCAGATCAGTCTTGTTTCACACTGTTTTCAACTTCTGGCCAAGTTTATACGAAGCGTGGAACGTGCAGGGGGTTCGGCGATCATTTGGTCAGCCATATCGTGGTATTCCAAGGGTCCCATGGTTATTCCGCAAGCTCGCATTACTGCCAAGGAATGTGAGACCATTTTGGTTTTCCCAACTGGGATGATGGGTTCCAAGACACAGCTCCCAACATCCAGTACTGGTTTTGTGACCACGAGGATGAGTTGACGCATCTCCACTGTCCATCAGTCATCGTATCTCATTATAACTGAGCCTTTGTGGTCTACTTAGAGTGAAGGGTGCGTGATCGCTATCCACCTCCGTCATCGTTACGAGCACTTGCCAACGTTTCGCAATTTGGTATGAGATTTCCTTGAAAACCGTAGAGGACGTGTACTTATTAATTCCGAGCGGAATGGAAGCTGTCTGAATGCCAATGGTTTCCCTACACCGTATTAAGAATAGTAAAGTGTTGCGTTTCTGGTGTTTCTATATTTTTGGACACCGCCTGTAGGAACTGTGTTTGACCGACTAGAAGGCAGTGCTTTCAATAACGACTGTAGAGTAATCTTATCGGAAACATCTCTTGTACAGTTGAAAGAAGTCTGTGGCATCAAATTTAGTGTCGAGTCAGTCACTGGCGACGTAGGAACTGATATTGAGACTAGCAATGCAAAGCAGAAATGTTGGACTTAATTTTCGAATAGCCTTCAGTAAAGGTATTTTCACAGGTACTTTAATGTTTATTCTCACGCCACAGTTAAGATGAATTTCAGTGCCGTTGAGAAATATGTGAAACCGCTAAAATGAAACAAGGCTACTTGGCCTGATGGAATTCCTGTCCCATGCAGAATTTTCCGCAGACGTAGCTCCCATTTCAACCATACTATGCCATAAATCCCTAGAACGGAAAACTGTGCCCATTGGTTGGAAGAAAGCACAAGTTACACTCATCTAGAAGAAGGGTAGCAGATGGAATCCATAGTACTAAAGGCTTCATCTGTTTTAGAACCATAGAATATATTTCGAGCTCAAACATAACACAAAGGCCTCCTCCTTTTTTAACTACCGTGGTCTCGAGATTCATTGGTCATACGAAACCTAACTCACACTTTTCTCATATGAGATCGTGAAAGCCATGGATCAAGGCGACAGGATGCAGTACTCAGTATTAGAATCAGTACCATATCAGCACCTCACAAAAGTACCATCATTATAAATGGATTAATATTTTATTGATAGTGGAGATTCTGCATGTCACTATATATTGAATGAGAGAGGGAACATTGAAGAAATAATATCGATTTTCGGCCATATTTCATTCCCATACCGAGCAAGGGATAAATTACTATCGTTATGTCTCAGTGCATGTCCCAATCTGTCTTATTCTCATGATGCCTAAATGTGATATACAATGTTGGCGGCACTGACACAAGGCCTTCTTCTCTAAATTTACCCAACAACGTTGACTATATCGTCCTTCTTCCGCATTCATGTTCGAATGTTTCTGATAAAGTGACCTGTTACGACTGTAGCAGGGAATTCTGAGTTCCTTCGATGTCTATTCCCATGCCTCTTTCATAAGGATACCAAATATTGGAAAAATAGTATTTGTCACAAAAGTGTTTTATATATGACATACGTTACCGTTTGTGTTCCTTACTATCGATCTTACGTTATCCATTTCATGTCAGTTCTTAGTATCAACCCTAAATACTTCTAGCATGTAACGTGCCCAAAATATTCACCGTTACTTTCATGTGTGTGGTTTGAGGTTTTCGGGCGCTAAACAGCGTGGTCATCAGCGCCCAAACGCATAGAAACAGGAACACATGCAGTGAAGGGACGAAGACGGACAGCAAACAAGGAGAACGGCTAAAAGACACAGACCTGACGCAGTTACAAATCGTCACATACAGAGGCAAAACAAGAGGAGAAGAAACGCGCTAAAAAAGGAAAGGAAACACAAGAAAAAGAGAACAGCAATCGAAGTGAAACAAGTAGGTAATCGTGACTGGCGTATCTCTTACCTAAAGCCTGGGTGAGCCAGTCACCCAGCAGCACATTAAAATCCTCTCCCTAAAATCCGAGGCAACAAATTGGACAGGACACAAAACCGTAAGACCTTAACCACAGTCGTTGCGTCGTCTTGCAAAATAGAGGGCAAATCCGGTGGCAAGGAAACCACCGCCCTCTGGTCAGAGAATAAAGTACAGTCAAGTAAAATGTGGCGGACAGTTATCTGGACGCCACAAGCACTGCAGATTGGGGGGTCCTCGCGCCGGAGTGAAAAACCGTGCGTTAAGGGACTGTGCCCGATGCGGAGGCGAGTGAGGAGAACCTCATCCCGCCTGCATGACTGGTAGAACGTACGCCATGGCCGCGTGGTGGCCTTGACCAAACGCAGCTTATTTTCACCGACTGCCAGCCACTCCTCTTCCCATTGACGCATAACACGGAAACGCAAAAGGGAGGTAACAGCATGGAGGGGGACGGCACATTCAACAACGTGAGGGAGGGAACATGCATCTTTGGCAGCCACATCCACCAGTTCGTTTCCCCTAATACCCACGTGCCCCGGCACCCAGCAGAAAGAAACCTCCTTCCCCAGCCGTTGCAGGTGGAGTAGGGCATCATGGATGTTCTGGACGACCGTATCCGCTGGGTACAAGTGTTGCATGGTCTGAAGGGCACTCAGGGAATCAGAATAGATGAAAAACTTAAGACTGGGAACACATCTCATCTGCTCCAATGCCCGCAAGATCGCAAACAATTCGGCATCAAAGATGGTGAACGCTGCAGGAAGCCGTAACTTGACGACTCGATCAGGGAAAACAACAGCACAACCAAGAGAGTCCCCCTGTTTAGAGCCATCCGTAAATACTGGTACATGATCGGCATGCTGGTTTAAAATATCGTAAAATAAGGAGGTAAAAACAAACGCAGGAGTGCAGCTCCTCCGGTACTCTGACAAGTCTAAAAGGACGCTGGGCCTCTGGAGCAACCAGGGAGGCAGGCGGGTAAAACCCTGGAGTTGGGGTGCCACACGCTCCACACCAAGGGACTCAAGCAAATGATTGGCACGAATCCCAAATGGTCTTGTTGCCCTTGGACGACTGGAAAAGGTTCCATAGGCGGTCGGGCAACAGTAGAGTATGCAGGGGAGGTAGGACAGGCAAGGAATTGACACACCCGTCGCACCATGAGGAGTTTCCGCCGGATGGCGAGCGGCGGTTCCCCTGCCTCAGCACACAGGCTGGGGATGGGACTGGTACGGAAGGCACCAGTGGCCAGCCTGATACCCTCATGGTGTACTGCGTCAAGGATCTTTAGATACGAAGGCCTCGCTGACCCATACACAGTGCATCCATAGTCAAGACGCGACCGGACGAAAGCCCTATAAAACTGCAGCAGACGCGCCCGATCTGCTCCCCAGGACCGATGGCTCAGACACTTCAAAATATTCAGCGCCTTCAGGGCCCGCACCTTGAGGTCTTTAAGGTGCGGCAACCACGACAACTTGGAATCAAAAGTGAGGCCCAGGAACCTCACAGTGTCTCTAAAAGGAAGAATGGTGTCCCTCAGACGCAATTCAGGGGAGGTAAAAGCACGTCGAGAACGATTAAAATGAACACACACACATTTGTCTGCAGAAAAGGTAAAACCCGTCTTCGCAGTCCATGCCTCTAATCGCTTTATCGTAAGCTGCAGCTGCCGACTAGCAGTGACAAGACTGGAGGAAGAACAGAAAACAGCAAAATCGACCACAAACAAGGAGCACTGGGCAGGACTCCGGATAAGAGGCGGCGGGAAAGAAAGGACCGAATGAAGATGGGGAGATGGCCACGAAAGCCCCACTGATGGAGTTGATTGAGGATAAGGCGGCGCCAAGTAGTGTCATACGCCTTATTAATGTCAAAGAATACACCTAGACAATGCTGGTTACGTAGGAAGGCCTGCTGGATGGCCGCCTCAAGCAGGGTCAAGTTGTCTATAGTTGAACGACATCTCCGAAAGCCACACTGGGAGTGGCTAAGGAGCTGCCTGGTCTCGAGCAGCCAAACCAGGCGACGGTTGACCATGCGTTCCAATGTTTTCCCGACACAACTCGTCAAAGCAATACTCCGATAACTACTTGGATGCATTCGGTCTTTTCCCGGTTTGAGGAGGGGAACCAAAATCGCCTCCCTCCACGAGTCAGGGAACGTGCCGGATGACCATATCATATTAAAACAATTCAGGAGAACTTCCTTGGACGGCAGCAACAAGTGCTGCAGCATGCTGTACAGGATTTGATCATCACCTGGCGCAGTATCATGAGCCACAGACAGCGCCGAATCCAGTTCCCACATTGTGAAGGGGCAGTTGTAGGGTTCAGAATTTGGAGACCGGAAGTCCAAGTGATCCCTCTCGATGGCAGTGCGGTAGCGGCAGAAATCTGGATCACAGTTAATAGTGGCAGTAGATTCGGCAAAATACATGGCCAGTGTCTGGGCATTGTCTCTCGGCGTCGTGAGTAGACAACCCTGATGCAGCAATGCCGTGACAGGTAGTTGGCTGCGTTTCCCGGAAATCCTCCTGATGGCTTCCCATACTTTTGTAGAACTAGTGGAGCGGGAGATGGAGTTCAGGAACGATTGACATGACCGTCGTTTGCTCTCTTTAATCACTCGCCGCGCCTTGGCCCTTGCCACCCGAAAGGCCGCAAGATTGTCAGCTGAGGGACGGCACTTGAAGCGGCACAGAGCTGCACGGCGGGCTCGGATGACTGAGCGGCACTCAGTGGTCCACCAAGGGACAGGGCGCCTCTTAGGATGACTTGAGGACCGTGGGATCGACAATTCAGCAGCATGGGAGATCACGGCTGTAACATGGTCGACCCATTCGTGGACGCTGGCACGGTGTTCCAAAACAGCTAAATCGCTGAAAAGTGTCCAGTCAGCTCTGCAGAGGTGCCACCTGGGCGGCACTGGTAATGCCACAGTCTCATCCAGGAGGCGAATCCAAAGGGGGAAGTGGTCACTTGAATGGAGGTCAGCGGCAACCTCCCACAGAGCAAAATCCGCGAGTGCTGGAGAGCAAAAGGAAAGGTGAATAGCTGACGACGACCCAGAAGCAGTACACAAATGAGTGGGAGCACCAGAGTTGAGGATGCACAGTTCTTCGGATGCCATGAGGCTTTCCAGAATGCGACCCCTGGAGCAAGTAGTCGTAGAGCCCCATAAGGCATTATGAGCATTGAAGTCCCCCAGAAGGAGAAATGGGCGGGGGAGTTGGGTAATAAGGTCTGTGAGAGCCTCAGAGTCTATTGCATCCTGAGGCGGTAAGTAAACGGAACAAATTGCGAGCCTCCACCCCACAAGAAGGTCAACTGCAACTGCTTGCAAGTCCGTAACGAGAGGGAGCTCAGATGAGTGGTGCATGTCATGGACAAAAACCGCAACACCACCCTTTGCCCTTTGCCCCATCAGATCATCTTTTCGATACACGGTATAGCCCCGTAAAGAAGGAGCATCAGTGGCCCGGAAATGGAGACATAAGCACAAGGGGCGCTCTCGTACAAGGAGTTGTAATTCGGCCACATGCTTCCTGAACCCATTCAGGTTCCACTGTAATATGGGAGCCAGTGATCAGGGTGGCTGAATTTTCACCCTGCCCCTGTGCTTTGGAGGAGAGCCCGTACTGGCCGGAGATTTATTCCTGGGGCGAGAAGATCGCCCCCGGTCGACATCAATGTCCATCAGCTCCGATGGTAACCCAAGGGAGATGTCAGATAGTACGATGGCATCGTCATCGGACTGACTCTGACTAGTCTCCACAGGTGGCAAAACCTTCACCTTCGGCGTCTTCGTCTTGGGGGGCTTAGAATGCAGAACCTTGTCTACACTTGGAGCTTTACTCGCCTGGGCAGAAGGTGCTATATGGGGAGGGGCAGGAAGTACCCAACTGTCAGCAACCACGGCCTTGTCCGACGTTGTGGGGAGAGCTGCAGGTTGCAAAACAACCGCAGCAGCACAAGTGCACTGGTAAACGCAGGTATTAGTGCTGACACTAGTAACCTCCGTTTGTGTAGCAACAGTGGCCAACTGTACCGGTTTCTGCAGAGTGGAAGCGAAAGATGTTGTAAACACAGAAGGCTACATGGCCTTAAAGAGCTTCTTGGCCTCACCATAAGGGATGCGCTTAGATGTTTTGATCTCCTGTATCTTCCGTTCCTCGAGATAGATGGGGCAGACCCGGCTCCAGACAGGGTGACTCCCAGAGCAATTCACGCACTTTACAGGCGATGAACAATCGGCTCCTTCATGGGCAGGCTGACCACATTTACCAGAAGTGGCTATCCCATTGCACCCCAACATAGTATGCCCAAAGTGCTGACATTTAAAACAGCGCATTGGGTTGGGGAAATATGGCCGTACTGGCAAACGTAAGAAACCCGCTTTAACATGCTCTGGGAGTCTTGGGCAATTGAACGTGAGAATAAACGAGTCGGATTTGACTAGGTCCCCATCGACTCGTTTCATAATATGCTGCACGTCGACAATACATTCGTCAGCCCACTCAGATTTCAACTCGTCCTTGGGGATATCCACCAAGTCCCTACATGTCACAACACCCTTACTATAGTTCAAAGTGGAGTGGAGCTCGGTCTCGATAGCGTACTCTCCGAGACAGGTTGCTTTCCTAAGAGAAGTGACTTGACGGGAACTAGAAGTTTCAACTAACAGAGTCCCATTGCGCAGACGCTTCACAGATTTCAGTGTTCCTGCAATTCCCTCAAGACCCTTGTGGATGTAAAAGGGAGAAACTCTCTCAAAGCTACCTTCCTTCCGTTTGACAATCAAACACACATTCTGGATATCAGCATGTGCTCTGTTACGACAGTCTGATAAATCTCTAGTAACACCAGGCGCTGGAGGACTCCCAGCACGAAGTCGCTTTTTCGATTGGGTGTGTTTTCCTACCAGTGGCCCACCCAATCCACTGGTAGGGGGAAACGTAGAGGTCGAAGGGTCCATTGTGGTCCCACGAGCAGCTAGGGAATTAAAGGTCCGCTCAGACAGAGCCCCGCGTGCCTGAGTAAGCCTTATACAACTGGGGTGCGGCAGGTGCCCCAGAGGTTGCCCGCTTGCGACTGTTCCACCCCAACAGCCATGCATCTTATAGGCGCGCAGCACACCGTAAGATTGAGGGGTTTTTATAGAGGTTTACCTTCCTCGCAATCCAGGCGGTCAAGCCAAGATTACCATTCCCCGCAGCACACAACATTCCACCGCTGCGCCATGCGGTGGTCGCTGAAGCATGTCCGGGGTTTACGGTGACCGGAGACTGGCGGCGCTGACCAGTCCCCAGCTCAGGACCCCGGGGTCGCCAAGCCCGTACTCAGCAAATGAATGCTGAGCCCCTGGGGGGTTACTTTCATAATCATTATCGTTTTTTCCTTATTACAGGGCTTGACATACATTTATTCACGTTTATTGAGAGCTGCCATTCACTAGACAACTGGAAATTTTGCCCAAATCTGCCTGTAATTCTGTATGATGGCTAAGTGATAATACTTTCCTGCTGATAACAGCACTGTCAGAGACCATCTTACAGCGCTGCCAGTCATTCCCCATAATGTGCTAATGTACATTGAGAACATCAAAGGTTCTATTACGCTTGCTTAAGGAAAACCTAGTGTTACTTTCGTTTCTGTGAAATATTCGTCATCCAGTGTGGTTTTACTAGTCAAATATTGATTGTGCAAATCACATAGTCGTGTAGATACTCCATATGATTGTATTCTGATTTGGGGGCGTCGACAGTGTATTACAGTGTAGAACACCTTTTGGAAATCTCAGAAGATTGAATATGCCAGCTCGCAGGTATCAATTGTTTCCAAGGTGTCTTGTGTGATAAAGGAAGCTGTGTTTCACTCAATTGGTTTTTGTCACGTTTTTATTATGTCACTTTCTTGTCTGTCTGTCTGTTGAGTACAAATTTTGCAGTTGATTTTAATGTACCTTTATAAAGAGTTACAGACATGAAATTGTAAACATAGCTCAGAACTGGATGACATTCAAATTTTATCCTCTTTTTTTTGTTCCTCTGGTCCACTTAGTTCCTATAGGGGTTGGAATGGTGGTGAAATGAGTTGTTAACTGCTGACATCTCGGCTGTCTTGCAGTACCTGTATTTTGTGCGGGTTGTATCAGAATGCGCTGCAGGCGGTATGCGTGGAACTCGCCGAAGGCCGCTGTATGGCACTGCAACATCTGCGAGCACTAGTATAGCCTCTGCAGTGCTGGTCTCGTGGCGCCGCAGGGCTATGCTCGCCTTGCCAGACAATTAGTGCTCGCAGCTGCACTATAGAGCTACCTACAGCGTGGTTGTGCCGTTAATTGTGTATATTCTGTGCTCTCCTGTCGTTCCCATTAGACCCCTGACGTCTGGTATCAGATTTCGCTATGCCTTAGGTTTTCGCTTGTGTGCTACTTGTCTGGCGTTTTTATTTTACTGTGCCATCTCTGTTGTTCGTTTCCCTCTTGTTTTTGTCCTCCTGTTCACATTCAGCTAACCACTGTTCACAGCTCCTGGGCAGTCGGCTAGTCTCTGCTTGCTTTCTGAACTGTTTCCGATCCTTGTCAGATTCTGACCACAATAGTTTGCAACAGTAAAACATGGCTAAAAGCAGAAAATAATTATTTTATTAATTTTATTAATATACTTTGTTCTTAAACTAGGCTAAAAAGTGTAAATTAATTTCTCACAGCCCCACACCGATTCCTAGCTGCATGCAGATCTCAAAAACCGTGGTTGTGAATTTTTAAAAGCCATCAAAATACTTGTAACAATTCCAATGGTAAAGGTGGGACACACACAATAGGTAATAGTTTAGAGGTGAACTATTCATGCATCAATTACGTGTTTAATGCCCCCCCCCCTTCCTCATTTTCCGTTATAGTACAAGTATTTACGTAGCTACTGGAAATTCACAATCACAAATTTTCAGATGTGTATACGATTAGAAATTGGTGTGGGTAAACTATACGATTTAGTGCGATTTAGAGACGTATAATATGAAAAACTGATTTCTGTTTAAATGATTGTTCCTGGATTCGTTTCTTAAAGAGTTGTTTCTTTTTTTCCTGGTAACCTGGGACTTGAAACTGTCAGATGTCAGCTGTATCTGTCTGTAATTCTGTGTATCCGATCTTCTGCTCTCTTTAAAACAGGAGTGACATGCGCTGGTCTTTTAAACGCGAAATGCAAAAGTTTTGCTTTGCTGTCCTCAGTTTCGGCACCAGACTCAGTCACGAAAGATTTAATGGAAGGGTTGATTGACTTTCATTGATTCAATGTGTAACGAGTCCTCCCTAGTATTTTTTGATAGTTCAGCAGATTGTGAAAATTATTCACTCATGACTTTTTATTATGGATGCACGATTTTATATTAACTTTTCTCTATCAGGTTCTCTGCATTAAATTTCTCTGTTCGTTTTTGGAACAAGTTGATAGCAACTATCAGTTCAACTACACAGTTCGCACTATACGAGATGGAATAACAGAAAATTGTGAAGGTAGTTGGATGAACCCTCTGCTAGAAACATAAATGTGATTTCCAGAGTATCCATGTAGATGTGGAACTAAATACAAAAACTCTCCTATATTTTTTCACGCCTTTTCTTGCCTTTGGTGACTATTGTTCTAGTGTGTGTGTGTGTGTGTGTGTGTTTGTGTGTGTACTGTGTGTATGCAACTGGGGACCCAGAAACGATGGACAGGCTTCGTCTAGCCGTATCCCTCAGTGGCTCACAACCCCACAACAGGGCGTGTGAAACGAAAGATATATTGGTGGGTCCTCCCTTCCACGTTTTTCTTAATTCCAGTGAGTACCACGTGTCAGGATGGATGGATGTTAGAGACCAGGTCAGGTGATTACTACAACTAATCGTTGAAAGGAGATCATGATGATGATGATCATGGTGATAGACCTATTTGGTATGGTTCCTACACATCTGAGTAGGCATCAAAATCTTCTCGGTTTACAAGCAGCTTCACTTCGAATAGAACACTTGAGCTTTCGATAGCTGTCTCCGCCGTCGACATCATCTACATCTAAATCATACTCCGCAAGTCACCTAATGGTGTGTAGCGGAGTTAAAATCACTGTCTGTTGGGACCAGCATCGTGGTCTGATCTTACAGATGTAATGGCAGCGTCTGGAACCCTCCAGATAGGGCCAGAGTGACGCATTGGCGGAAGGTAAATTGGGCAGCTCCTAGCAGCTCCGTCCCGTGCGATACCGAGGCCTACGAGAAAAACAGGCGACGGCGCTTAGGTCACGAAGGTAGTCCTGGCTCGCTCGCTCAAATCAGCAGACAAACTACGTTTCTACACCTGTTAACTCGTAACTAAGCGTGTCCGTGTAAACGAAGACAGAATCTTCTACTGGAATCCGCTATTATGGAATCTTACTGTTATTAAAAAGCACTCCGTCTTCAGGCCACAAGTGGCCCATCGGGACCATCCAACCGCCGTGTCATCCTCAGTTGAGGAAGCGGATAGGAGGGGCGTGTTGTCAGCACACCGCTCTCCCGGTCGTTATGATGGTTTTCTTTGACCGGAGCCGCTACTATTCGGTCGAGTAGCTCCTCAATTGGCATCACGAGGCTGAGTGCACCCCGAAAAATGGCAACAGCGCATGGCGACTGGATGGTCACCCATCCAAGTGCCGGCCACGCTCGACAGTGCTTAACTTCGGTGATCTCACGGGAACCGGTGTATCCACTGCGGCAAGGCCGTTTACTGTTATTAGACCTATAATTATGGAAGTCCATGGGCCTACTTATAATTCGTTATGTCTGTACTGTCGTACAATAAAATTAAATAATGCTAAAATGATTATCAGTTGCGTAAGGCACCACTTCCAGCATGTAATGAGTACTGTTACGCAGAAGAGACTGAATTCTATAAACTAGCCGTTATACCATTTATATCGAGTATTGATCTTAAATTTTGCTGTAGTACTGTTAATCAGTAAGGCTTCATAATAGCAGATTCTAGTGGAAGATGTAATTCTTGTTAGTACTTACACGCCCAGCTGCGGGTTAACAGGTTTAGAAACGCATTTTGTCTGATGAGCTGAGCGAACGAGCGAGTTCAGGACTACCTTCGTGACGTACGCGCCGCGGCCTGTCTTTCTCGTGGACCTCGTGCGGGACCGAGTGACGTCACGCGGTGCAAGAGGCCGGCGCCACGTTTGAAACTGTCATTCCCCCGTCGCTAGAAACGTCAAACCTACGTCTTTACCTTCGCTCAAACTACGAAACCCGCCCCAAGGCCCCCTAAGATTGTACCCCTGATCTCTGCTAAAATTGTTGCTGTTTAATTTCAGCCGTTTCTTTGATAACTGGTACCCAGTATGACGGTGGTCGAGCCTAAACACTAGTCTTTCCAAAACTGTATTTTATGCCAGTTTTACAGGCAATGTTCAGCGACGGTGGACTTCTGAAGTTTCCTTGGTTTCATATGTCACGAATGCTCTGCACAACGCTCAGCAACTGTAAGAGTAGTTTGACCTATGCAAATGGTACCACATTCACATGGGACAGAGTACACGCCAGGAACTCGAAGACCCATGTTGTCTTTAAAGGAGCATAACATGTATCTTCTCTTGTAGGCTATCCGGAACACTGTTTTCAGTCCACGTCTCCTCAGCAGGCGCACTATCTAGCTAGTAAATGCCCCACAGTAAAGAAGGAATGCAGCTGGCCTGGCCTCTTCCGACGATTCACCGGGAGTCTTTCGTCCGTGACACTTGAAAATGTTTGCAACTTATAACTTGCTGTAACCATTCTGTCTGAAGATGCGCTTCAAAAGCTAAAATTCAGGCTCTAGACAGCCATTCAGACTCTAGATAGCCGACTTCAGAAACAGTCTTTCCCTGTCTACTACAGTATTCAGAATCGATTTCTTGTGTACAGGATGGTGGAAACTTGGCGTTCAAGTACCCTTCAACGTGCGTAAATTTCCTGTACACTGAATAACCAAGCTGCCTCTTGCCTTCCGTTCAATTAAAACATACAGGAACGGAAGGGTTACATTCCTTTCTAACTAGGCAGTTACTCATCCGCATTAACTTCCGTTTTTTTGACGTTTGGAACTAGCTGCCATTCATAACACCAACTAGAAATTTTGTCCATATTCAGGATCTATTTCTTGTGTATAGGATGGTGGAAACTTGGCGTTCAAGTACCCTTCAACGTGCGTAAATTTCCTGTACACTGAATAAACAAGCTGCCTCTTGCCTTCCGTTCAATTAAAACATACAGGAACGGAAGGGTTACATTCCTTTCTAACTAGGCAGTTACTCATCCGCATTAACTTCCGTTTTTTTGACGTTTAGAACTAGCTGTCATTCATAACACCAACTAGAAATTTTGTCCAAGTCATCTCCTACAGCCATTCAACGAAGATACCTTCCTATACACACAAACACACACATTATATATATATATATATATATATATATATATATATATATATATATATATATATATATATAGGGTGTTTCAAAAATGACCGGTGTATTTGAAACGGCAATAAAAACTAAACGAGCAGCGATAGAAATACACCGTTTGTTGCAATTTGCTTGGGACAACAGTACGTTTTCAGGCGGACAAACTTTCGAAATTACAGTAGTTACAATTTTCAACAACAGATAGCGCTGCAAGTGATGTGAAAGATATAGAAGACAACGCAGTCTGTGGGTGCGCCATTCTGTACGTCGTCTTTCTGCTGTAAGCGTGTGCTGTTCACAACGTGCAAGTGTGCTGTAGACAACATGGTTTATTCCTTAGAACAGAGGATTTTTGTGGTGTTGGAATTCCACCGCCTAGAACACAGTGTTGTTGCAACAAGACGAAGTTTTCAACGGAGGTTTAATGTAACCAAAGGACCGAAAAGCGATACAATAAAGGATCTGTTTGAAAAATTTCAACGGACTGGGAACGTGACGGATGAACGTGCTGGAAAGGTAGGGCGACCGCGTACGGCAACCACAGAGGGCAACGCGCAGCTAGTGCAGCAGGTGATCCAACAGCGGCCTCGGGTTTCCGTTCGCCGTGTTGCAGCTGCGGTCCAAATGACGCCAACGTCCACGTATCGTCTCATGCGCCAGAGTTTACACCTCTATCCATACAAAATTCAAACGCGGCAACCCCTCAGCGCCGCTACCATTGCTGCACGAGAGACATTCGCTAACGATATAGTGCACAGGATTGATGACGGCGATATGCATGTGGGCAGCATTTGGTTTACTGACGAAGCTTATTTTTACCTGGACGGCTTCGTCAATAAACAGAACTGGCGCATATGGGGAACCGAAAAGCCACATGTAGCTGTCCCATCGTCCCTGCACCCTCAAAAAGTACTGGTCTGGGCCGCCATTTCTTACAAAGGAATCATTGGCCCATTTTTCAGATCCGAAACGATTACTGCATCACGCTATCTGGACATTCTTCGTGAATTTGTGGCGGTACAAACTGCCTTAGACGACACTGCGAACACCTCGTGGTTTATGCAAGATGGTGCCCGGCCACATCGCACGGCCGACGTCTTCAATTTCCTGAATGAATATTTCGATGATCGTGTGATTGCTTTGGGCTATCCGAAACATACAGGAGGCGGCGTGGATTGGCCTCCCTATTCGCCAGACATGAACCCCTGTGACTTCTTTCTGTGGGGACACTTGAAAGACCAGGTGTACCGCCAGAATCCAGAAACAATTGAACAGCTGAAGCAGTACATCTCATCTGCATGTGAAGCCATTCCGCCAGACACGTTGTCAAAGGTTTCGGGTAATTTCATTCAGAGACTACGCCATATTATTGCTACGCATGGTGGATATGTGGAAAATATCGTACTATAGAGTTTCCCAGACCGCAGCGCCATCTGTTGTTGAAAATTGTAACTACTGTAATTTCGAAAGTTTGTCTGCCTGAAAATGTACTGTTGTCCCACGCATACTGCAACAAACGGTGTATTTCTATCGCTGCTCGTTTAGTTTTTATTGCCGTTTCAAATATACCGGTCATTTTTGAAACACCCTGTATATATACACTCCTGGAAATTGAAATAAGAACACCGTGAATTCATTGTCCCAGGAAGGGGAAACCTTATTGACACATTCCTGGGGTCAGATACATCACATGATCTCACTGACAGAACCACAGGCACATAGACACAGGCAACAGAGCATGCACAATGTCGGCACTAGTACAGTGTATATCCACCTTTCGCAGCAATGCAGGCTGCTATTCTCCCATGGAGACGATCGTAGAGATGCTGGATGTAGTCCTGTGGAACGGCTTGCCATGCCATTTCCACCTGGCGCCTCAGTTGGACCAGCGTTCGTGCTGGACGTGCAGACCATATATATATATATATATATATATATATATATATATATATATATATATATATATATATATATGGGAGATGAAGAAGCTTGCACAGGATAGAGTAGCATGGAGAGCTGCATCAAACCAGTCTCTGGACTGAAGATCAGAACAACAACACACACATATAAAGTAACAGCATTCCTATCAACCATCCTTGGAGCACTCCTGACGCTATTCTTATCTCTGATGAGCACTCGCCCGCAGGACAACGTACTGGATTCTATTTCTTAAGAAATCTTCGAGCCACATATTTGGGAACGTATTCCATACGCTCGTACCTTCGTTGCGGTGGGGCACTGTGTCAAACGCTTTTCGGAAATATAGAAATATGGAATCGGCCTGTTGCCCTCCGTCCGTAGTTTGCAGTATAGCATGAGGAATAAGGGCAAACTGAGCTTCGCAGGAACCAAGCTTTCTATAACCGTGCTGATTCGTTGATAGAAGGTGTCCATCTCGAAGAAATTTATTACATTCGAACTGAGAACATGCTGAAGAGCTCTTCAGGAAACCGATGTTAAGGACGTTGGTATGTAATTTTGCGTGTCCTTTTCTTTACCATTCTTAGGTACAGGAGTCAACTGCGCTTTTTATAGTCCCTCCTGACTTTGCGCTGGGCGAAAGATTCGCGATAATTGTAAGCTAAGCAAGGCGCCAATGTCGTAATCTTTTTGAAACTGAATTGGGATTCCACCCGGATCAGGCCACTCAATCGGTTTTAATTCTGTCACTTCTTTCTCTACAAGAGAGGTGCCTATTACTATGTCGTCCATGCTTGAATCGATGCGATGGTCTTCTGCGTGAACGATTTCTTAAATGTGAAATTTAAAAGCATGGCTATCTGGCAAGAGGCACACGTGATCTTACAAGGGAACTGTCCAGTCAAAAAATGGTTCAAATGGCTCTGAGCACTATGGGACTCAACTGCTGTGGTCATAAGTCCCCTAGAACTTAGAACTACTTAAACCTAACTAACCTAAGGACAGCACACAACACCCAGCCATCACGAGGCAGAGAAAATCCCTGACCCCGCCGGGAATCGAACCCGGGAACCCGGGCGTGGTAAGCGAGAACGCTACCGCACGACCACGACATGCGGGCAATTGTACAGTCAGACATGTCGAAACTTACCCTGATATTTTTCACACGGGAGGAGTACACCTAAAGAAAAGCAGGAGCACCGCAAGTAATTTTAAAGACTGTTAATGTTACTCATTTCCTGCAGAAAACGCCGCTTGTAACAGCGGTTTGTACAGCGCTCCCTGCCTAGCGCGCGAAACATGAATGAGCTGACGCAGGCGTGACTAGATAACATAGAGCTGTGTGTATGGTTTAAGTGCACACGTGGGAATTTTAAACACTTAAACCATACCAAAATGCCTCAGATCATTAATTTTTTATTAATTTTCAGTTAATATCGACATCTAAACTGTTGCATATGTAATTGTTACACAAGTGGCTAGAAGAGGAAAGAAAATCAAGAGAGTGTGTGATGTTACATTACACACGTGTTCCATCAATTAGAATGTTAATTTGTTGATATGAAACATTTCATAACAATTCCTGTTGCAGAATTCCTGTGATAATCTTTCATTAATGTACATTTTACTAACAACCAAACTGTTCCTAGTTTACTCCTTGCAGTAGTCACAAAAATGCAAAGTTTTACTGGATGACGAAAACTAGCATTACACCAAACACACCTGGTGAAGGAAGTATTAATGTATTGAGGCACTTCACTCTAACTACTAGCTTTATTTAGACAAAACCGTTGTGTTGTGAGAAATGGTCGTGGCCGTTGCTCTGCATGTTGTACTGCGTTACAGGCATACTTGATCAAATTTGTAAAAATACCGCGATGTAAAGTGTCAATGCACGAATGACTGAGGTTTAACAATACTGTTCAGCTGACAGTCCTGAAATGACAAAGATCTATCTGAAATTATATTTCGCTACAATACATTGAAAAATGCTTTACACTTTCGAAAAATTTCTTTATTGAGATGCTGAATTATTTTCTCCAATGTGTAAGAAGGCGTTTTAGATATGGTGCTGAAACTGAATCTCTTTCATTTTTCCAGGTTATTGTTTACCATTTATAAGATTTTTGTAACTTATTTAAATTTTGGTTCTAATTTGCCTTGAAATTCCTAAAGCCAGATATGAAACAAATATATACTAATACTAATCAGTGACAATGTTGTATATGAATGTGACGTTCCATTCATCGACTATAAATCGAGTCGTTTTTTGCTGGAAATGATAAAGTGCAATTTGCACATAGTTCTTCCACAAAACTTGACTGACTGGTCTTATAGGCAGCATTTTAGAGGATAGCATTTAACTTCGTCTTCACATCGGCTACGAAATTCTCTGTGGTACTATCTATTAAAGAGATCTACTCTACACGTTTACTTAAAGTAAACGTAATTTTGCGAGTTGTGTTTCCATATAATTTCCTGAATCTGTTTAATTAGATCGAAAAACTTTGGAAGTCAATAATGGACATTTCATTGCAATTCAGAACTTCCAGTCTTAGGTACCTCCATCGGTAATGGTGCATTGACCATCACGAGCAGTTCTAAACCCTTACAATAGTTTTTGTTTCACACTTCTGCGAGTTCATTTTGGCGTATATTTTATAGCTCGTATAAATATTTCTTCCATTTAGACATATCTCGTTCAGATTTTACGAAACGAAACCGGTTCTACACACCACTTAACTTTAAGCGATTGCCGACCGCGGTGGTCTAGCGGTTCTGGCGCTGCAGTCCGGAACCGCGGGACTGCTACGGTCGCAGGTTCGAATCCTGCCTCGGGCATGGGTGTGTGTGATGTCCTTAGGTTAGTTAGGTTTAAGTAGTTCTAAGTTCTAGGGGACTTATGACCTAAGATGTTGAGTCCCATAGTGCTCAGAGCCATTTGAACCATTTTTAAGCGATTTCTCCCTCCTTCATTTAACCAAACATTTACAGCCTTTTTTGTC
The DNA here is from genome assembly GCF_023898315.1 of Schistocerca nitens. NCBI lineage: Eukaryota > Metazoa > Arthropoda > Insecta > Orthoptera > Acrididae > Schistocerca > Schistocerca nitens. The sequence continues at coordinate 1,067,521,264 of NC_064614.1, read as the reverse complement.
ACTGAAAGCTATTATCGTAATGTTTTGTTTGAGCTACGAAGGGTCTGTATTTTTATTCTGGAATTTAATTAGCACAACAGTCATCGTTTGAAGTAAAGTTCAGGGACGTGTCAGAGCTACTTTCTGTACCTTCTAACGAAATGTCGACAGCATGCGAACGAATGTCCAAGAAATTAACAAGTAAATAATACAAATATAGCTCTGCAGGATAGGTAGCTGATTTCAATTGCAAACCACATTCTTCATATCCATCTTTGCAGGGTTGAAAACATTAATTGGATTCCAGATTACTGTGAAACGCTGGAACCTGCACAAAGACAGGTGCTGTTAGCAAACATATACGAATAAAACACAAAGAAAATTAATTCAGTTTATTTTCATTGTGAACACTTAGCGACCTCGCGGGGTACCGCAGTGTTGGCACACTGGACTCGCATTCGGGAGGACGACGTTTCAAACCTAGGTACGGCCATCCTGATTTAGGTTTTCTGTTATTTCCCTGAATTGCTTAAGGCAAATGCCGGAATGATTGGTTTGAAAGTGTACGGCAGCTTTCCTGCTCTATCTTTCCATAATCCGAGCTTGTGATCTGTCTCTAATGACCTTGTTGTCGACGGGACGTTAAACACTAATCACCTCCTCCTCAAAATTTAGCGACATCACAAAGGGAACCGCTAACTATTCTGGATTTTAAATGAGTGGCAAATTCGAAAGAATATTGACTATGAACAACTTTGTGAGAGAAACTATGAACGGAACCTGAAATTCGTTTTACAATTTACGATCGCGTTCTGCCGTGTTGATTATCTATGCATGGTCGACCAAGACTACAGTTACAGTAGGGCCGCGCAGGATTAGCCGAGCGGTCCGAGGCGCTGCAGTCATGAACTGTGCGGCTGGTCCCGTCGGAGGTTCTAGTTCTTTCTCGGGCATTGGTGTGCGTGTTTGTCCTTAGGATAATTTAGGTTAAGTAGTGTGTAAGCGTAGGGACCGATGACCTTAGCAGTTAAGATTTCACACGCATTTGAACATTTACAGTAGGGGCGTACATTTCTCCAGCCGCCTGGTGAGCTAGGAATTTGATGATATTCACAATTTAAAAAAAAAAAAAATGCTTTCACTGTGTCTATGGAACTAAAATTTTGACACAGTGTTTCTTAAAGTGTATTGTTCCTGTATAAAAATTTTAGAGTAGGTTTAGAAGTGTCGGACTTAACATTTCCCTCGAAAGTCCTGCTGCAAGCAGACATTTCCCAATGTGCCTCGGAGACACACCATGTACAGAAAGTGCCCGAATTTCTTCGCTGGATGGTGTTCGGTCAGCCACTGCTGCTCGAACAAACGTCGATCTTGGCATGTGACTGTACTACTCGGCCATCAAAAACCTTGTCTACAGGTGTAAGAATGATGCACGGACCACTATTGACAGCAGCGACACATCATTTATACATTGTTTCCTTCCGATCACTGTTCACCTCTAAACTTAGAACAGTTACTGTCTGCAGAGAAGAAACGCGCTATCTGGTCGCTGACGGTGACAAATTAATCTATAACACAACCACCCCTCAGAAAGTACATATTATACCCTGGAGTCAGAATGAAGATCACGAAGCGTCAAACAAATATAATCGAATGTTGTCGCTTTATATTCGATGGTTCTGGAGGAATTAAGAAATTGAGAGAGTGGAAGTATCGAAGAGTTATACTATTTAAGGAGCAATATAGATAACAAAGCAGACCCGCCCGGATAACACGAGCGCGTTAAAGGGCCGTTTTCAGGATATTTGGAGCAGAAACTTCGCCAGAGCGAATCAGCCTCGTGCTAGGTAAATTCGGGGTTGCTCTTTACGTCCCGCCTCAGACATAAGCTACGCAAACATTTAGAGAAACGTTCTCACACTTGAACATGAGATTAGTCTTGCCGGATGGGGCAGATAGACTCCATCCCGCGGGAGCGGTGGCTTCAGAAAGGGCCTCCGGCCCCAACTAACATCGCCAGACCCCTTTCAGCAATACCAACCCTGCTAGAGAAACGGAAAAAAGCGAAAGAACAAGATAGGCGAAGATGGCAGACGTGAGGAGGATAAAAAATGCGGATTGTGAATAGCAGGAAAGGCATTTCAGAAAAAGAGGAATACGTACGTACGGTTACTGGGAAGTCTTTTCAGTAAGTATTTGTCTGGATTGTAGCTTAATATGGAAGTGAAATGCCGACTAGAGGCAGTATAAACAGAAGCGAATCGAAGTATTTGAAATGTGGCGCAGAAGAAGAATATGTCGAGGTACTGAATGGGGAGGAAAGTAATTTATCGTTTTTCTTAACTACAAGAAGGAATCAGGTAAGAGGACGGATCTTGAGATATCAAGCAATGGTAAATCTGGTCACGGAGGTTATCTATGTGTTTGTGGGAATTGGTGCTTTGCAGGAGTGTGGGGGATGATGGGAGGAGGCTAATAGAACTCGACAGAGAACAAGGCTCTACTACAGTAAGAAAGTATAACTGGATGTTTGCAGAGACGTACGGGCTTTCATATATTAGATTAAAGAAGAGACATACATCAAACCAATCACCAGAATGAAGACCTCAGCAACAACAAAAATGTTTTCGTGTTACCGAAGATTGACGAACTCACTTCTTTTCTTCTCTTGCTTTTACGAACACCCAAACACGTTCTCGCATGACGATGCTCAAATAATAGAAGAGAGATACTGGCATAGTCATAATTAGCAAGACTCAAAGAGTGTTCGTTAAGGAAGAAACAAAGTTAGATTAGTATTTGACGTGTCGTCGAGGGCGAGATTATTATACACACATAAAAAAACGGTTTGCATTACCTCGTTCCGAGAGTTCCGGAAGCTGTATAGAAAATTTGAAGAGCAAGATGGAGGCACTTCTCGACGATACTGCCTATCGTAAGCTAAGAGAGGATACGACTGGCAAGATCTAGAGAAGAACATTAGATCTCCTTAAGTAGAGTTATATTCCTTCTAAAGTGACTAAGAGCCTACGCCGACAGGTTGCAGTTCCCCCAAGACTGTACGGCCTACCCAAGATACATAAGGATGGGAATCCTCTCTGGCCAATAGTAGGCAACATTGGAGCTTCAACCTGTTTTCTGGCCAAACTTCTTACTACCTTGTTAGGTCCTCTCATAGGCAAATGTGATCACCTTATCAGGAATTCAGAGGACTTCATAGGACGCCTTAAGACACTTAAGCTGTAACCGTCGGATCCTTTGCTTAGCTTTGACGTTATATCTTTATTTACGGAAGTACCTGTGCAGTACTCGTTAGAGCTTATCAGCAGCCAGTTTGAGAAAGACATTGTGACATTGCTTAAACATGTGCTTACCTCAACTTATTCCTTTTCAGTGACCAGTAGTTTGAACAAGTGCACGGCGTCGTCGTGCGAAGCCCTCTCTCTCCATGGTGGCCAAATGTTTTATGGAATACTTTGAGGAAAAAGCACTGCAGTCGGCATGTCTCAAATATTCCTGCTTCTGGCGGAATGTAGACAATACATCTGTGGTGTGCCCCACGGAATAGAGACATTACGTATGTTTCTCCGACATTTGAAGTAGCTTCATCCCAATATACAGGTCACAATGGAAGTGGAAAAGGATAGCATTTTACCATACCTGGGTTACATTGTCAGAAGAAACGCCAATGGTGCACTGGGACATAGCGTCTATCGGAAATCAACTCATACGGAGGTATATTTGCAGGCCACAAGTTGTCGTCACCCTGCTCAACGCATTAGTTTCTTACGCTCTTTGGTGCATAGAGCACATGTGGTCTCAGATGCCGACAGTCTGTCTAGTTAGCTACAACAGGTATTCCAGCATAAGGGCTACTACGACAGACAGATACGCCTTACATTCCGTTCCAAGCAAATTCGAAGCAGGGATGTAAATGAAGACGCGGAGGCACCCACTGCAACGGCGTTCTTGCAATATTTTGGCGGCATGTCTTCAAAAATAGGAAGAATCTTCCAAAAGCAGGACGTCAAGTGTGTTTTTCGGCCACCAGCAAAATTGGTTCAAATGGCTCTGAGCACTATGGGACTCAACTGCTGAGGTTATTAGTCCCCTAGAACTTAGAACTAGTTAAACCTAACAAACCTAAGGACATCACAAACATCCATGCCCGAGGAAGGATTCGAACCTGCAACCGTAGCGGTCTTGCGGTTCCAGACTGCAGCGCCTTTAACCGCACGGCCACTTCGGCCGGCTAGCAAAATTGGTCTTAGGACACATTGGTGAGCGTAAGATGCAATGCCAATGTGGAAAATCTTATATTGGGCAGACATGCCGAACCGTGCAAGAACGTTGCGTGGAACACCATCGTCATACACGCCTGGGGCAATCTGATAAGTCTGCAGTAGCGGAGCACTGCTTTGACACGGGACATGTTTTAGGAAAAAACTGAAATTTTGTCCCCAGCCTCATGTTTCTGGGTGTTGTTAAGAAGGCCATACATATCCGTACGGCGGACAATCTTTTCAACAGGGATGCGGTTTTCAATTAAGCGCCTTCTGGAAACCAGCACTGGATGCCATTAAATCAAAACAGGGGAAATAGGAGCTTCCGATTCATCACTCGACGGAACGCACTGCTGAAATTTAATTCAGCTTTTAATGGCAGGAGCGCCCGGTAGCGCAGTCATTGCCCACATCGCAAGCGCTTAAGTCCTTTCTGGGGCTCCCAGCAGGGCGCACTAGCAGCGCCGCTCTCCTACAACTGCGAGCGTCTCCCCGCGCACCCGTATTGTCTGATCCTGGCCTGATAAATTTGACGTCGGCGCGCGGTTATCATCGGTCGCGCCTTGCAGCAGTGACCGCAGCAGCTACCTCCACCTAATGATGTCGAGCAGTTGCAGCGATGAAATACTGCGCGATGTACACAATACGATCCGGCGGCAAATGCGAGAAGTGTATCTGCAACAGATCCATCGGGAAAGCATGGAAAGGCACATATTTATCAGTGTTGTTCATGACTGTATTACCCTGTGGTCTAGATGGTAACGTTTTCGCTATTTGACTGTTTTTACTTCCTTCTGGATACATTACTGCAGTTGGGGCTTTGTAGCCACTGTTAAGTACGCTTGCAGTTATCACACATATTAATATTTTGGTACATTATTATTTGCAATTCAAACGATATAAGCACAATAATTGTATGTTGCCTACTAGCAGTACACTCGATACGATAGTTTATGTTGTGAATTGGAACATTGTAATAATGTACTGATCCTGAGATGAGTTTATGAACTGCAGGATCGACAATGGTGAGAAAGCAGAAATTGCGAATGTATATCTAGAAAGAAAGAAAAATTAGGCAAATAGCGAAAGCTTAATGTTTACGGCAGACAGAAAGTGTCAAAGTACTTCGATTTATTTGAAAATGTTTATCTAGTTCAAGAGATAAATTAGAAACATAGAGAGATAGTAACTGAAATAATGGAAATGCCGACAGAGGTATGAAAAAAGAAAGACGGCTGCAGGTGGAGTTTCGAGATGCAGACCAACTAACAAGAGAAGAAACTGCAAAATTTGTTGACATAATATCTGCAGAGGAAGTCAGCTACCCATTGCAACAATGATGTAATTATTACAATTCACAATGAACCACAAAAGCACACAATATAATATATAAAACACTTTAAAAGATTAGACCAAAGGAACTAGCTCACCGCAGATGTAGATACACCACTACAGACAACTAGAAAGCGATAAATGTAGTTAACAGAATGGGGCAGTAACCATGAGTTGTTTATTTAATAATAATAAAATGACAATTACAACATGTATAGTTAGTAATCAAAATGTGGAATTTAAAAATGTCAGTCTTCCTACGATAAATCAATTTGTTCATTACCTTCTTGTACACAGCTGATAGTGGTATGTAACAAAGACGTGACAACAGTATCGAACGAATCAATGTGTAGAAGATGTTGACTAGTCAGAGGAACAGCGAAAAAGAATGAAGTTAGCAGCTGAAATGGAAAAAATGAAGCAGAAATACAAATGGATGAGGAAAGTGTAGATATTTTACATTGTGACAGAGTTACTGCTTCCCTTTTGCACAGAAGGAAAACAGCTGAGATGTGCCGAGAGGGAAGTTGTGCCAACGATAAGAGATAAAGGCTTAATCTTCTCTTGAATGCAAAGCAGTTGTGTGTAAGACACAATAATTAGTTCCACAGATCTATGGCAGAAATGTGGAAAGAGATGGAGAAACAATTAATGTCATGCAACGCTTCCCGTACGAAACTGATCTGGTATTGCAGTTATGGAATGAAGTTTTCGCCCTTTGTGTCACAGGGGTAAGGATTTGACAGGACTAAAGAATTTTCTGATAATTTGGGGTGGATATATATTTTTCAAAAATTTTTTACTGCATATTGGCAGATAATTCCTGCACACTTCAACAATTCGTTCTTACAGTGTAGATGCTCATCCCAGATTATGCCAAGGTCTTTTATAGTCTCTGGAACGATAATATTACGCTTTGTCTGGGATTCATAGAGTCTGAGAATGTATGTGGTTCATGTTCAGAATTCAGAGCTTGAGAAGCCAACTCTCATTCTATCAACCTTAGTATACTCATGAATACATCAGTCAGTGCTACAACTTACAAGACGCCTCCTGGGTATTGGGAAATTACTAGGTTTTTATTAGTTCACAAAAAATACAAATGGATGAGGAAAGTGTAGATATTTTACATTGTGACAGAGTTACTGCTTCCCTTTTGCACAGAAGGAAAACAGCTGAGATGTGCCGACGAGTGTTTCTGTGGTTCATTTCAAAATATCAGTGGTATTTTCCATTCTCATTCTTGATCATATAAGCTAGTGCATTGGCTTTGATTAGATTCGTTTCCCTTTTCTACGTAATTATAAATTATCAAGCACTAGGCACACACTGATAGGCAAACCACCTACTGTACTCTCCACGCGTTACGATCTTCCGGTATTCATATCCATGTTACCTCTTCATTTTTTGTAATGTCGTCAACCCACTTTCAATCACGTCAACATACCAGTTACAATTCTTACCTCTCGTGCTCCGTCATAGAACTTCCTCTGTCCAATTGCCATCCATCTGCCTCTGTAAATATCCCTCCATCTCATTCTCACTGTCATCATAACTACGTATTTCACTCCAGTCTATTCAATGATATCGCTTATATATCTCTTCTAGGAAAACCAAACATGCATCTATCCTTGTCTCACCGCGCATGCTCAATTTCTGAAAGGTTTTCGCGTTGAAATCCATGTCAAATTGTCATACATCAGGAAGTATTAACAATGATGGCTTAATTTCCTACGGCCTCCTAGCAAAGCCGAGTCAGGAGCAGCAGTAGCAGCAGCCTATCGTTCGTACATAGATTGTTGACATAGTAGATTATTTACATAGTTTAGTGGTATTCTTACTTACGTCTGAGTGGTTGTAAACAGCAACTGTTCATTTAGCTGCGTTAGCAGTGCTATTTATTTTTGTGGAAGACTTCGCGTACTTTTCGATCGCTTATGTTAAGTGGGTTTACTTTGTAGTACACACTTCAAAACCAGTTTTGCATCACCTCGGTTCCGAGAGTTCCGGAACCAGTATAGAAAATCGGAATAGAAACCAACATAAACATCATTTCCGCCCTTTTTATTACTCATGAAAGCCACACATTGCATGTTGTACCACCATACAGCGAGTCCTTCAGAGGTGGTGGTCCAGACTGCTGTACACAACGGTACCTCTAATACCCAGTGGCACGTCCTCTTGCTCTGATTCATGCCTGTATTCATCGTGGCATACTATCCACAAATTCATCAAGGCACTGTTGGTCCAGATTGTCCCACTCCTAAACGGCGATACGGCATAGATCCCTCAGAGTGATGGTGGGTCACGTTGTCCATAAACAGCCCTTTTCAATCTATCCCAGGCATGTTCGATAGGGTTCATGTCTGGAGAACATGTTGGCCACTCTAGTCGAGCGAAGTCGTTATCCTAAAGGAAGTCATTTACAAAATGTGCACGATGGGTGCGCGAATTGTCGTCCATGAAGACGAATGCCTCGGCAATATGCTGCCGATATAGTTGCACTATCGGTCGGAAGATGGTATCCACGTATCGTACAGTCGTTACCGCGCCTTCCATGACCACCAGTGGCGTACGTCGGCTCCACATAATGCCGCCCCAAAACATCAGGGAACCTCCATCTTGCAGCTCTCGCTGGACAGTGTGTCTAAGGAGTTCAGCCTGTCCGGATTCCCTCCAAACACGTCTCCGACGATTGTATGGTTGAAGCCATATGCGACACTCTTCGTTGAAGAGAACGTGATGCCAATCCTGAGCTGTCCATTCGGCAGGTTGTCGGGCTCATCTGTACCGCTCTGCATGGTGTTGCAATTGCAAAGATCGACCTCGCCATGGACCTCGGGAGTGAAGTTGCGAATCATGCAGGCTATTGCGCACAGTTTGAGTCGTGACAGGACGTCCTGTGGCTGCACGAAAAGCATTATCAACATGGTGGCGTTTCTGTCGGGTTTCCTCCGAGTCTTAATCTGTAGGTAGCGGTCATCCACTGCAGTAGTAGCCCTTGGACACGTCTTCGATAGTGCCTGTCTCTCTGTACCTCCATGTCCGAACTACAACGCTTTGGTTCACTCCGACACGCCTGGACACTTCCCTTGTTGAGGGCTCTTCCCGCCACAAAGTAACAATGCGGTCACGATCGAACCTCGGTATTGACCGACTAGGCATGGTTAAATTTCAGACAACACGAGCCGTGTACCTTCTTCCTGGTGGAATGACTGGAACTGATAGGTTGTCGGACCCCCTTCGTCTAATAGACGCTGCTCATGCATGGTTGTTTACATCTTTGGGTGGATTTAGTGACATCTCTGAACAGTTAAAGGGACTGTGTCTATGATACAATATCAACAGCCAAAGTCTATCTTCAGATGTTCTGGGAACCAGGGTGATGCAAAACTTTTTTGATGTGTGTAGAATTTTCCGCCGCAGGTGTCGTTAGCGTCGCTTTGTTTACTTGACTTCGTGAGCTATGCAAATAATATGTGCTGAGTACAGTTCTAGCCTTCTAGAAGAACAGAGACAGGAGCAGCAGCAGCAGGAGCTTCTCTTTTGTATACATTTCATTTATATAGTTTGGTTTAGTGGTATTCTTACTTCCTTCTGAGTTGAAATAAACTGTAGCAGGATATTTAGTTATTTGTTCTGCTGTCAGAAACTGCATATGTTTCGATTGGTGGTCTTGGGTGACTTTATTTCCAGAGTTGGCGTTCATTACCTGTGATTCAGACAGTAATTGAGAAAAGATGGGTGAAGACTGTGCTTGTTGTGTACGGATGGAGGGGCAAGTGGGCACTGCTCATAAACAGCTGGAAGCTGTGTTGTCCACGGTAGACAGGCTTCGGGATGCTGGGCTGCGGTTGCGTTAGAGCATCTGAGATGAAAGCTTTGGGATCTCTGGAGCACGTAGCATCGTCTGGGATGTCTGACGCTGCTGCATCTTCTGATTCACAACTTCCGGCCCGTCAACACTTACCTAGCGGTGAGTGGCGAACAGTAGCTATGTCGCGAATCTGTGGGTGGAAGGCGAAAGTGGTTACCGGTCGCACAGATGACGCCTTACACCTTAAGAAAAAAGGTTTGAGATATTCGCCGCTGCTGAAAATACATCTCGGCCACTGCGAAACACCTCTCCTGTTGGCACTGTGGCCGGTCTTCCTGAGAGATAGGCGCTAAGGATGGGGTAGCCTGTCGTTGGGATCTCCAGCGTAGCCAGCTGATTGGAGCCCCTCAGGAAATGAGCAGGCAGGTTGGGAAAGAAGGCCAGTTTCCACTGTGTTAACCTGACACGAAATCTCGTCCAAGACGCGGAGGATGCTCTGCAGGCACCTATTGAGCACACTGGGGGCAGGTAGCTGCAAATCGTGGCTCATGTAGGCAGGAATGATGATGCCTACTGCCTGGGTTCAGAGGCTACCCTCGATTCCTACAGCATCGCCTGGGAAGTGGAAGCAAATCTATCGTTTCGCAGCATCGTTGCCAGAATCAGTTGTGTTACACTGGTTTTGGGCAGACAGGAAGGTCTAAATCAGAGGCTCAAACGATTCTGCTAAGGGGTAGGATGCAATTTTAGCGACCTCCCTTGTTTGAAAATTTTTTGGGGTTTCACTTAATAGGTCAGGCAAGAACTACAAGCAAGAAGTGGCTATTGGGATAGCAGAGTACGTGTGGCATGCGCATGAGGATTTTTAGGACAGAAAATCCCTTCACATTATTATTTAATTCCGTGCGTATAAGCTACCAGGCATTACACATCGTCGTACATCATGTAACCATGACGAGCTCCTTCAGTGTGTGCATGACAACAAGAACGATTTAGCTGACCAGGTTATGAAGATGTGTGATGCCTGGTGACACACATAGAATTACGTAAGTGAGCGGAAACTAGTAATCAAAACATGAGCTGAAGCGATCTTGCTCTAGTATTTTTATGCACACATTTTAAAGTTCTGTTGTTCCTGGTAAGAAAAATTTAGTCGCTGCATATAACACATTTTGCAAAGGCCTTGCCGCAGTGGGTACATCGGTTCTCGTCAGATCACCGAAGTTAAGCGCTGTCGGGCGCCATGCGCTGTTGCCAATTTTCGGGGTGCACTCAGCATCGAGATGCCAACTGAGGAGCTACTCGACCAAATAGTGGCGGCTCCCGTCAAAATGACCGGGAGAACGGTGTGCTGACCAGACACCCCTCCTGTCTGCATCCTTATCTGAGGATGACACTGTGACCTGAAGAAGGAGTGTTTTATAACACATTTTATCTTCCAGAAGTGAGATTGTGAAGTTACTACTACAGTCAGATGCATTTTTTTTCTCTTACTTGTTTCGTTTCTTGTTACATAAAAGAGAACTGCAATAGTAAAAATTTTGTATTACTTTCTGTATACATACTACAACTGCCATCTACGTAATTATAATTTTTTCATTTTCTACTGTTGTGTACTTAAAATATTTCTACGTACATAAAACTGTAATTTCGCACAAAAGCGTAAACTATTATAACGTGCGCAGTATTCAGCGAGAATCTTGAAATGTATCGAGAGGTTGCAATGTGACATGGTAACGAAGGAGTCCGTGGAGAAGTGCAGACGTTAATTATTGTCGTGCGTGATGTCGGAATGGTTAGTTTGTAGCTTCAGCCTGAGCTTTCCCCATACGCAAGTAGATTCACGCTTGCAGGTACATACCTTTTTCTCAACACGTACGCATTAGCGATTCCATTCACATATAGAGAGAAACACGTACGCTACTCTAGGTACAAGCTGCATCTGCAGTTCAAATGCGCCTGCGCCTGCGCCGCTGTCCACCGGGCAGTGGGTTTATCAGAGCAAGCCAGGTGTGCCAGCGATGTGCACCAGCGATGTGCACCAGCGAAGTTGCAGCATAAATGTATCCTCTTAACTCTAAAGGCAGTCTGAGGACTTATAAGTCTTACTGCGCGAAATAAAACACTTGCTAGATTTTTAACATTTACAATGAACAGGCCAAGAATATGTCAGTACGTGTATAGTTTTTATCTCACGAAAAGTGTTGTCATAATAATTACTTCTAAACATACGAAACATTTATATTACGAAAAAGTGACAATCATTGAATCAACAGACTCGTAAAGTCCTTCTGTTTATATTATGAGTGCACATGTATGCTTCACTTGGGAGAGCTCGTATACTGACGTATCACAAAGTGTCTGAAACATCTGGAATTTTCAGTACTGATACACCAGTTACACTGATCTTTATATGAGTTTTATAACGTAAACAACCTTTAAGTATACTGGGCGCAGTAGCGTCCACCTCAACCAAGCACGTAACGCGAGTTTGTAAACGTCTCTACGGCAAGGCCTCAGTGTTCTCACAGCTCTATAGACCACTATTGTTTCCTCCTAAACCCGTTATCCTTAGCAACATTTCTGTCAGCTGTCATGGATCACTTACGCCGAATCGACTATAGTCAATTTTTGTGTGTTTTTTCCCTCTTGACAGCTTGGATAACAGTGGATTAGCGATATTACGTGTTTACATGGTTACCACTGAAAGTAAGTGATGATGTATGCGTATTTGTTTATGTTTTGATTATTTTCTTAGGTTTAGTTCTAATTATGTTTTTTACCTCTACTTTCGTCTAGTTTGTGTTGAGAATGTTATGTTTTAGTTTTAGTTTTTACTTTTACGTAATAACTTTGTTATGGTTTATGATTTGTAATGTTTTCTTTGTGTTATATCTTTTTCGTACGGTATTTGTGCTGTTACTACGGCTTTGTGTAACTTAGTATCTCTGGTTTGTTTATTGTAGCCATTTTGCTGCTTTATAATATCAATAAAGCTTTCAATATAATTTTTGTACATTATGTCGATTTGTTCATTCAGTAAATTTTGAAGGTTATTGTGTGCATGTGGATATATCTCTTTTTCTTCAAGGTTGTTCATAATTTCTCCCTTTTGCGTAATATTGAGGATTTTCAGTCTTTCGTTTATGAATTTTACGTCGGAAATGCTATGGCCCTTTTCGCCGATGATAATGTTGCATGTAGAGAAATCGCTAGAAAGTTGTTGTGAAACGCACAAAAACTGACTCATATATATCCGAAAATCAGATATAAAAATACGTCTACAGCGAACGACCAATAATGTCTAAATATAAATTCCAACAATGACACCTTATGGCAGCATCGATAATAAACGGGAACTCATATGAAGAGCAGAACAGTGTAACTGGTATATTATTTTCGTAATAATGCCACTACAATACATATATTGCACTGCTGGACCCTAGGAAAAAAAGGAAAGGTCTGTAAATTTTGTTGTTACCCCTGTGAATTCGATTTGGTGGATAAGTCACATCCATTAAAAGCTAAAATCTGTAAAGCGTAGATGGGAACTGTTTTTTCAGCATTTGGGTCCTCAGAGTACGAGGACAAGCTGGCGGCTAATGAAAAAATACAAGATAGTTTCCGATCCCACTTGCAAATCAAAAGCACTTTGTGGATGGGTATTTCTTCTGGAGATTTCAGTGTTATATTATTAGTTCTATTCGACGCAGACTATTTATAAATCAAAGTCGCTAATAAAGGAAGCAGCAGATCAAGAGCCCCCTAATCACTCTTCTTCAACATGTATGAAGTGTGGCTGTAAAAACATTTTATTTCAAGACCAAAAGAGTATGTATTAAATTACTGTCGTCCTCTATATACTTCCCTCCTCTGTCCCTACAACGCTCCATGCGAGTTTTCCATTGATGGAAACAGTGCTGTAAGTCTTCCATTGTAACCATGGAAGTACGAACGAAGGCTTTCTATTTTAATGGGCTTTAGTTTTGTTATTTCCAGGCTGTTCTTATTTTTGAGGAAGTGCAGACAGTTTTTGTTTTTATAATATACGAGTTAACCAACGATAAAAAAAGGAAATGCATGACAGTCTTATTCAAATTCCATGTGCGTCTCATTAGCCCACAAGGTAAAAGTGCTAACGCCAACACTCAGATGTCGTAACACAAAGGACCAAACGAAAGAACTAAGGGTCAGGCACTCCACTGTTGCACGCGTCTCTCCGTGTGGGATAGGAAGATTCTGGCGCCTGCGTACAGCGGTCTTTCAACACACATCAGAGGCATGTGTGACTCGGCACCAGAGCATGCACCCCCTTGCCACTTCTTGACCGGGTGTGCTCGCCTAGTGCGCACGGGAAGTTGCACAAGTGTAAACCTACCTTTAGACAGAGTTTTTCGTGTATAATGTGACTTACAATATCAGCATATTAAAGTGTTTCCTGTCGTGGAAAATAATTTCACAGTGTAGACTTGAAAATTACGATAAATGGGCAATGGAGTACTGTGTTTGTTGAGTCATCTGTTCTCGGAGTGTGGCATGGACTGTGAACTTAATGGACGTACAGATCAAAGTGTTTCTCGTTGTAAAATATTGTATCAGATAATAATAATAATTTTCATTGTAAAATGTTGTATCAGATAATAATAATAACCCCCCATGAACCACAGACCTTGCCGTTGGTGGGGAGGCTTGCGTGCCTCAGCGATACAGATAGGCGTACCGTAGGTAACGACAATCGAGGGGTATCTGTTGAGAGGCCAGACAAACGTGTGGTACCTGAAGAGGGGCAGCAGCCTTTTCAGTAGTTGCAGGGGCAACAGTCTGGATGATTGACTGATCTGGCCATGTAATATCAACCAAAACGGCCTTGCAATGATGGTATTACGAACGGCTGAAAGCGAGGGGAAACTACAGCCGTAATTTTTCCCGAGGACATGCAGCTCTACTGTATGGTTAAATGATGATGGCGCCCTCTTGGGTAAAATATTCCGGAGGAAAATCCATTCGGATCTCCGGGCGGGGGACTACTCAGAAGGATGTAGTTATCAGAAGAAACAAAACCCGTCATTCTATGGATCGGAGCGTGGAATGTCAGATCCCTTAATCTGGTAGTTAGGTTAGAAAATTTAAAAACGGAAATGGATAGGTTAAAGATAGATATGGTGGGAATTAGTGACGTTTGGTGGCAGGAGGAAGAGGACTTTATAGTGAACGTATTATTGTAACCAGGACAGACACGAAGCCCACACCCATCACAGTAGTACACGTTTAAATGCCAACTAGCTCCGCAGATGAGGAGAAGATTGTGGAAACGTATGATAAGATGAAAAAAAATATTCCGATAGTTAAGGGAGCCAAAAATTTAATAGTCATGCAGGGCTGGAATTCGATAGTAGCAAAAGGAAGAGAAGGAAAAATAGTAGGTGAATGAAAGAGGAAGTCGCCAGGTAGAATTTTGCACAGAGTCTAATTTAATCATTAGTAACAATTGGTTCAAATGGCTCTGAGCACTATGGGACTCAACATCTGTGGTCATCAGTCCCCTAGAACTTAAAACTACTCAAACCTAACTAACCTAAGGACATCACACACATCCACGCCCGAGGTAGGATTTAGTAACAATTGGTTTAAGCATCATTAGATAAGGTTGTACACGTGGAAGAGACACCGGATGGTTTCAGGATGAATATATAATGGTTAGACAGAGATTTAGGAACCAAATTCGAAATTGTAAAATATTTCCAGGGGCAGATGTAGACTCTGACCACAGTTTTTGGTTATGAAATACAGACTAAAACCGAAGAAACTGCAAAAAGGCAGGAATTTATAGAGACTGGATCTGGATAAACCGAAAGAATCAGAGAATGTAGAGTGTTTCAGAGGAAGTATTAGGGAACGATCGGCAAGAACGGGGGAAAGGAATACAGTAGAAGGAGAGTGGTTAGCTTTGTGAGATGAAATAGCGAAAGCAGCAGAGGATCAAGTAGGTGAAATGGCGAAGGCTAGTAAAAATCCTTGGGTAACACAAGAGATACTGAATTTAATCATGAAAGGAAAAAATCTAAAAGTGCAATAAATGAAGCAGGCGGAATGGAATACAAATGTCTAAAATATGAGATTGACAGGAAGTGAAAAATGGCTAAGCAGGAATGGCTAGAGGACAAATGTAAGTATGTGGAAGCATATATCACTAAGGTTAAGATAGATACGCCTACAAGAAAACTGAAGAGATCATAGGAGAAAAGAGAAACACCGGTACGAATATCAAGAGTTAAGATGGAAAACGAGTCCTAAACCAAGAAGGGGAAAGCAGAAAGGCGGAAGGAGTAAATAGAGGGTCTGTACAAGGCAGGTGCACTTGAGGGCAATATTATGGAAATGGAAGAGGACGTAGAGGAAGATGAGAATGGAGATAACATACTGCGTGAAGAATATGGCAAAGCACTGAAAGACTAAGGGCAGTTGGGACGCCCCATCGCGACCATGTTAAATTTAGTGATTTGGCTTCCCTGTATTTCAGGAACCACTGTAGCCATTGACATGAAATTTTTACAGGACAGTACGCTGTATGTTCTGAGTCTACTGAACTACAATAATTGCATTTCAGCCACTGCTTTCGGAAATACAATTATTTAATTACACTTTTAAAATGTTGTGTACTTTTTTGTACGTTATCCGAAAAAAATTTAATTGTACGTGACATTATGTAGTTCTTTAAGCTCTGTAGACTCAGGATATGTATGTTATTACTCCCTGAAAATTTGAATACTCTACTCGAAGTGGTTTCTGAGATTTAGAGAAAAATGCAGCAGAAAATGTAAATTTTCTGGAATGGCTTCTAAAGTTTCAAAATACTGTAACTCACTTAACATATGTTTAACTTTTTGTTTTAGCACCCTGAACCATACTGTATACCACCCTCTTGATCTTTTTTTTAAGATTTTTCTTCTTCACTTCTTTCTGGACTCTTCAGTGGCCAAAAGTGCTGCACGCTCTACTTTATCAATGTGAACCTTGTTCATCCGTCCAAGTTGCCTGTATGAACTGTTTGAGTACTGGGCATTGCGGTAATTGCACCATGAATCAGGTCCAGTAGGGCAAATGTGGTGTACTGGTTTTTCATCAGTTGACAATCTGCGGAAGAAGGTAGCCCATACTGCCTCCTTGATTTTCAACAAATCCTCAGTATTATTTCTAATGGCTGTCCCATAATATTGATGTAGTTCATCAATCATTTTGTCTGGCAGCCTGCCTCTAATGGTTTTAGCATCAGAAAGTTTCTTGTCTCTCAAAAACTTTGTTCCAGCTTCCTCAACCTGATGCCCATCCTCTTCTGGACATGACTAACACTGTTAACCTTTATAAAACAGCAATCCACAGCCTTCTACATAAAAAATTACCGATTTTATTAGATCTTGAAGTAATGCATGTAAAAATTTTAACATTTTCAACCGGTGTAGATTATATTTAAAAAAATAAAATAAAATACTTCCCATGAGAGTTTATAAGTGATATATATATATTCGGAAAATTACAAATTTTATAATGAGATCAAAATCAGGAAATGCGAAATTTTTTTCCGTTCTAACTCCCTTTGAGTCGAAACAAGCCACCCGGAGTAGACAACATTCCGTTAGAGCCAATGATAGCCTTGGGAGAGCCAGCCATGTCCAAACTCTTCCATATGGTGAACAGGATGTATGAGACAGGCGGAGTACCCTCAGACTTCAAGAAGAATATAATAATACGAACTCCAAAGAAATCAGTTGCTGACATATGTGAAAATTACCGAACTATCACTTTAAGAAGTCACGGCTGCAAATTACTAACACGAATGCTTTACAGAGGAATAGAAAAGCTGGTAGAAGCCAACTTCGGGGAAGATCAGTTTGTATTCCGGAGAAATCGAGGAACACACGAGGCAATAACGACCCTACGACTGCTCATAGAAGATAGGTTAAAGAAATGCAAACCTACGTTTCTAGCATTTGTAGATTTATAGGAAGCTTTTGACACCGTTAACTGGAAGGGAGTGATGCAGGGTCGTAGCCTATTCCTAATGTTATTCAACCTGTATTGTCTTAGGAACTAAAATTCAGGGAGAATAAATAAGAAACATTGAGGTTTGCCAATAACATTGTAATTCTGTCAGAGACAGAAAAGGACTTGGAAGAGCAGTTCAATGGAATGGGCAGTATCTTAAAGGAAGACATAAGATGAAAATTAACAAAACAAAATTAGGATGATGGAATGTGGTCGGATTAAATCTGGTGATGCTAAGGGAATTGGATTAGGAAATGAGACACTTAAAATAGCAAATGAGTATTGCTATTTGAGTAGCAATGTAACTGATGATGGTCGAAGTAGGGAGGATATAAAGTGTGGGCTGGTAATGGTAAGAAAAACGTTTTTGCAGAAGAGAAATTTGCTAACATTGAGTATAGATGTAAGTGTCAGAAAGTCCTTTCTGAAAGTATTTGTGTGGACTGTACCGTGTATGGAAGTGAAACATGGACGATGAACAGTTTAGACAAGAAGAGAGTAGAGGTTTTTGAAATGTGGCTCTACAGAAAAATGCGGAAGATTAGATGGATAGATCACATACCTAATGAGAATTGGGAAGAAGAGAAATTTGTGGCACAACTTGACTAAAAGAAGGGATCGGTTGCAAGGACGCATTCTGAGGTATCAAGGGATCACCAGTTTAGTACTGGAGGTAAGTGTGGGGAGTAAAAATCGTAGAGGGAGACCAAGAGATGAGTGCAGTAAACAGATTCAGAGGGATGTAGTTTGCACTAATTATTCGGAGATGAAGAGGTTTGAACAGGATATAGTCTCATGGAGGGCTACATCAAAACAGTCTTTGGACTGAAGAACGCAACAACAACCACAACAATAATAATAATAATAATAATGTGAATGTCACAAAATTGGAACAGTAAAGCTATAGTACTACGTAGTGGACTGTTGTCAGTGCAAAGAAGGAACAGCGCATTTAAAGCACAAATATACTACTCGTCACCGACTAACATTTAAAACTACAATCTTAGATTTACTAGGTTTGGGCAGTGGAGTAATGTGTTTACGAAGTGAACTATTCAAATGGCTCTGAGCACTATGGGACTCAACTGCTGAGGTCATCAGTCCCCTAGAACTTAGAACTACTTAAACCTAACCAACCTAAGGACATCACAAACATCCATGCCCGAGGCAGGATTCGAACCTGCGACCGTAGCGGTCTTGCGGTTCCAGACTGCAGCGCCTTTAACCGCACGGCCACTTCGGCCGGCACGAAGTGGACTGTTCTGAATGCGTTACGCTATGACATATAAATATACTGCAGTACATCTTGCCATAAACTAATATCTAACAAGGAGAGGCCACGTTGTTGGGATCACAGATTTACTTCAAACTTTATACTCATTTAGTGTGCCATTAAAACAACATAAAGTGGAAGCTGTAAGGTGCACCAATCTGGAAATTCCGAGAAAATCGCAAGTGAATGTTTACGAGCTTGTTTTATAACAAATGTATCTTTGTGTAGGTGGCGAACGTTGCAGTTCATGGTGGTAAGTGGTTAGCGTTCAAGCTAAGAAAGACGAACGTGTATGCGGCGACGGTTCGGCACCCGATCAAACCTTAATTTTTGCAGTACAGCTGTAAATTCTCTGATATTCGCTCTTGCTACATTAGCAACGTTTCACCACTACGCACGTTAACTGCCAAATAGGGCCTGCCTCTGTATCTGCAGCTCGAAGCTTCGAGATGCAAGGTAGTTTAAAATGGTTCAAATGGCTCTGAGCACTATGGGACTTAACTTCTGAGGTTATCAGTCCCCTAGAACTTAGAACTACTTAAACCTAACTAACCTAAGGACATCACACACATCCATGCGCGAGGCAGGATTCGAACCTGTGACTGTAGCGGTCGCGCGGTTTCAGACTGTAGCGCATAGAACCGCTCGGCCACTCCGGCCGGCCAAGTTGTAGTTCCGGGTACCTTAGCAGACTGTGTGTATACGGGATTTCGCAAAACACAACAGGCATACATCTTCTGGGAAATTCCATGCGTTTCTTCATTTACTTGTCGAAAGTTCTAAATATGTTTGTTCTAATAATTATTATTAATTAAAATAATAAGCTGTAAAATAACATGAATTCACTAAAACTTCATGCAAATACACGTGTGTTTTTTAATTATATATTACGTCTAAAATAGAGAACAAGTGTCTGGCGTAGTTGTTAGGCGGGTTACTGCTGTTACAGTGGCCGAGATTTATGTGAATTTGAACGTGGTGCTATACTCGGCGCGCGAGCGATGGGACACAGCATATCTGATGTAGTGATGAAGCGGGGATTTTCCCGTAAGACCATTTCACGAGTGTACGGTGAATATCAGAAATCCGGTAAAACATCAAATCTCCGACAGCGCTGCGGCCGGAAAAACGCCCAGCAAGAACGAGACCAATGACGACTGAAGAAAATCGTTAAACGCGACAGAAGGGCAACCCTTCCGCAAACTGCTGAAGATTTCAATTCTGGGCTATCAACAAGTGTCAGCATGCGAACCATTCAACGAAACATTATCGATGTGGGCTTAAAGAGCCGAAGGTCCACTCGTGTACCCTTGATGACTGCACGACAAATAGCTTTACGCCTCGCCGGGGCCCGTCAAAACCTACACTGGATTGTTGATGACTGGAAACATGTTGCCTGGTCGGACGAGTCTTGTTTGAAATTGTATTGAATGGATGGACGTGTGCGGGTATGGAGAAACCTCATGAATCCATGGACCCTGCATATCAGCAGGAGACTGTTCAAGCTGGTGGAGGCTCTGTAAAGGTGTGAGGTGTGTGCAGTTGGAGTGATACGTAAGCCCTGATAAATGTAAATACGACTCTGAAGTTAGCTCGTACGTAAACATCCTGTCTGAACACCTGCATCCATTCACGTTCATTGTGCATTGCGACTGTCGACAATTGCAGCAGGACAATGCGACACCCGACACACCCAGAATTGCTAGAGAGTGGCTCCAGGAACACACTTCTGAGATTAAACACTTCCTCTGGCCTTGCAACGTGCTGTTCAGAAGACAAAAAAAATGTCTCTGAGCACTATGGGACTTAACATCTGTGGTCATCAGTCCCCTAGAACTTATAACTACTTAAACCTAAATAACCTAAGGACATCACACACATCCATGCCCGAGGCAGGATTCGAACCTGCGACCGTAGCAGTCACGCGGTTCCGGACTGAGCGCCTAGAACCGCGAGACCACCGCGGCCGGCATCGAAGCTTCGATTCCCACGATTTACAAACAGGTGAGATGATTCTAGGCATATGGAGACGAGATGACACTGCATCAGTTTTCATTGCAGCACAGAATAAACCAAGGAAAGCTGCTTCCACGAATAAAAAAATTCGAGACAAGTTTGCTAACTATTTTTTAAGCTCACAAGGAAGTGTACAGTGGCAAAATAACTATGGGTGAATGTGGCTGTGTACTATAAAATACAAATAAAGACAGACAAGTATAATATGTGTACCTTATTTTACACAGTATCTGTTGTCTCCTTCGGCTCATGAACATCGTCCAAGAACTGCAGCAGTCGATAGCCGAACCAGTTGGTGTCATATGCAGTTTCTGCAGATGGTCTGCTGGAAATTAATTTTCTTTTCTGACGCCTGTGAGCAATCACGAGCGATCGTATTTTTTTCTCTACACTTTCCTTGTCCGTGCCAAAAGCTGCTGCAATTTTTGTAAGTGCATCATGTTTTTTAACACTGTTTTTATATCCCTTGCTCCGGACGGTCCATAAGCAATCCTCCCCTGGTACATGGCAATTAAATCAACAATTTGCTGCCTTGACCACTCCATTGTTTTAGAAAATGAAGCGAAAACGACACGATAGTAAACACAACATCACTTAACATTAGACGACAGCGCCATGCAGCGGTGACAAATGGTAGCTAGCCTGAAACATTGTTTCCTTTGATCTGTACCGACACTGCTATGGACAGATGTTTCTGTGTTTCGAAATATGATTCCAAATGGTGTCCACATCAAATAGCTGGAAACGTGTTTTGTAAACATGTTTCAGTCTCAGTGTGTGCGCGGCTTTACCCTACGGGCTGGTTGTAGTACGGATCACGGTTGCGACCAAATGTCTACCAGCGGCGAGTGGAACAATGCTAAGTGTAGTGGTGCAACCGTGGACGAGAAACACCTGCCCCAACGTGCCCAGAGATGACTGTCTATAAATGTGTCGCTACGCGTCCTTGAGACCTAAGATCGTACGGAACTATCGGAGGTTAGATTTTTTGGTTCTTCTTCAGACATTAATCGACACTGGCGCGACTAACAGAAAAGCATCCACAAAGTGTATTATACCCCATCCGACAGTTGTGTCGCGACACGTGACAGAAAGTGCTAACATTGTAAGAGATATAATTATGCCTGAGGTAATTGCTCATATGACAAGAGGTGAATGCTCAGCAACTGCTGACATGTGGACATGCAGTGCAAGAAGAAACCATTGTCTCAGAATTATGGCTGAAGGGCAACAGTCACATCCCATATTTCTGCATTTCCGGAAAGTATTTGACACAGTGCCCTACTGCAGGCTGTTAACGAAGGTACGGGCGTATGGTCCAAGTTCACAGACATGTGAGTGGCTGAAAGATTCCTTAAGTAATAGAACCCAGTATGTTGTCCTTGACGGCCAGTATTCATCAGAGACAGGGTATTCTTCAGTGGTGCCCCCAGGGCAACATGATAGGACCGCTGGCTGACCGGTTGGCCAGCAATGTCAGTTGTTTGCTGATGATGCCATGGTGTACGGCAAGTTATCAAAGATGAGTGACTGTCGGAAGATAGAGCCGGCCGCTGTGACCGAGCGGTACTTGGAACTTCAGTCCAGAACCGCGCTGCTGCTACGGTCACAGGTTCGAATCCCGCCTCGGGCATGGATGTGTGTGATGTCCTTAGGTTAGTTAAGTTTAAGTAGTTCTAATTCTAGGGGACTGATGACCTCAGTTGTCGAGTCCCATCGTGTTTAGAGCCATTTGAACCACTTTTTGTAGGAAGATATAAGAGGACTTAGACAAAATTTACAGTTGGTGTGATGAATGGCAGCTAGCCCTAAATGTGAAAAATGTAAGTTAACGCGGGTGAGTAGGAAGATCAAACCCGTAATGTTTGGATACAGTATTACTAGTGTCCTGCTTAACACAGTCAAGTCATTTAAATATCTGGACTTAATGTTGCAAAGCGATATGAGGTGGAAAGAGCATGTGAGAACTGTGTTAGGGAAGGCGAATGGTCGACTTCGGTCTATTGGGAGAATTTTAGGAAAGTATTTTTCACCTGATAAGAAGACCACATATGGGATGCTGGTGCGTCCTATTCTTGAGTTCTGCTTGAGTGACGTGAGATCCGTATCAGGTTGCATTGAAGGAAGACGTCGAAACAAATCAGAGTTGGGCTGGTAGATATGTTACCAGTCAGTTCGAACAACAAACAAGTTGTAAGGTGGTGTGGTCCCCGGGCCTTCATTTCTTACATATTCTGTCCTCACAATCGTATTCTGCACATCAAGACGCTTCATTCGAACCCAAACTCGATAAGGTAGAGTCAATTTTGTATGAATTCATGAAAGCGATATGCAAATCTAATAAGTAAATCGCAAGTGCACACCGAGGTTGAAAAAGTCGAGCCTGGCGTACACAACATGATGGCCACAGGAATTTTCGTTCGAGGGAGGCGGCCAGCCCGCTGGGAGGCCCGTCCCTTCAGAGGGGTGAGTCAACACACACCTTGTGCCACAGTGAATGGATAATGACCCTCGTGTTCAACTTAAGAGCAAATTCCGCTACATTGTGTGGGAGCGCCCAGAAGACGCAATTTTTGACAGACCGACTGCGTAGTTACGGATTTTCACAGGAGGACAGTACACGCCTAATGGAGCTGCTACATCTTTCGGCATTGGTCGACTAAAACAAAACGTCGTGCTCCCATTTAAATGAGCAACGTTGATTGGCGGAATATTTCTGATGCAAAGAGCCAAAGGAGTGAGGGAAGACAGTGAAAATATACCCTTGCAAATTTAGCAGAAAAAGGCGCCGTTCTGTTGGCGCTCTTGGAGTGGGAACACATAACGAGAGCGAGTGCGCTCATATGTGTATGCAAAGAGCGAGGAACAAAGTCTCTCCTCAGTAATTCACTGGGAGAGCACCTCTGTTGTTAGCGAATCAGAGTGATACTCTATATTGAGTCGCTCACGATTAAGCATTGTTCACTGTGTTGGCCGCCACACTTATTGTGCAGTGTGAACACGGACAGAGTACTAGTTAAACGCCTGTGAGCGAATATTGAGTGGCATCTCGGTGGACTGGTTATCTGACTGGTGAACC
Source organism: Schistocerca nitens (assembly GCF_023898315.1). Taxonomy (NCBI): domain Eukaryota; kingdom Metazoa; phylum Arthropoda; class Insecta; order Orthoptera; family Acrididae; genus Schistocerca; species Schistocerca nitens. Next base: position 1,067,497,442 of record NC_064614.1, on the reverse strand, counting down.
ACGCCAATAGTTAGGCTAGGGGTGGATAGGAGTCCTTGACTTCATTGAGGTGTAGGGAGAGTTTGATTGGCGAAGGTCAATCCAGATAGAAAGAGATAATTGTGTTATTTGTCAGCAGCGAACGACGCAGGCAGCAGTCGTCGCAGCCCACGGTATTGTGCACTACAGCGTATGCGAGCCCCATATGTCTTCCATAACAGTACACTCCATTACATTTCTCACGCGACAGCCTCGACCGTACCCATAAAAGTTATTCAAGTTGGGTAGGCGCGGCTCTCAGCCATTCTGCCGAGTAAATAATATTCTCAAGGAAAAGGGAGAAAAGAACCTTTCTATACTTTGTAAAATAATAGCATTCCTATCCATAAGAGACAATCTACTGTTCCGAAAATAGCCTGGAAATTTATTATTTTATAAGAAAAAGTTTCACATGATTTCTCAGAATTTTTTTTGCAATAAATAATATTTTTCGTTCGTTTAATTTTTTCTTACACTAACTAGTAATACTCCAGTACCCAAGTATTCCACTAGTTACGTCAGAATATTGAATATTTTTGTGTCTTTTCCTTACAGCGGACGACTCCAGAAGATATTTGTTGCTGAATGTTTTTCAAGCATTTCTTGTTGGTACATTAGGAGTGTCTGTCTGACTTCTGTACTCGTGTGAGGTGGAAACTGTTTCTTGCTGGAGCCAAAGGGTACTTGTTGGATCAATCCATTGCACAACTTGACAAAATAAAACCCAGACACTCACAAAGTGTTAAGGAGATGCTTTGGAAACTCACTGGATGGAAGGCGACGATTTTTTGGATAAAGACTAGTGAGAAAATTTAGAGAATCGGCAATTTAATCTGACTGCCGAACGATTCTACCGCCGCAACATACAATGCCCGTAAAGACCACGAAGATATAATTTGAGAATTTAGGGCTCAAACGGAAGCATATAGATAGTCGTTTTTCCCTCGCTGTATTTGCGAGTGTAAGAGGAAAGGATATGACAAGTAGTGGCACAGGATATCCTCCACCATACTGGCTTGCCGAGTATCTCAGTGGATATGGCTGTAGATGTAGATGTATGTGCCTCCTATTATGTTGACTGGATTCTCAGATCTCGTGTTTTGTTTACAACCCAGTTTCTAGATCCAAAAACGGGCGATAACTTTCGAAGAGAACTGTTGACACAATTTGTATACATCTTGGTATCCATGACTCTACCTGGAAAGATATGCGTTTTACGACTGATCTAGGTGCCAACGTTGTCACTGCATTGCGCAATTCTTCACGACTGAACTGTTCCTGCCATACTCTAAATACTGTGCTACGAAATGTTTTTAATGCGGAGTATGTATGCGTCAGTTGTCCATAAGTTCATAGTCTTTTGAATGCGGTGAAAGAACTCGTCACTTACGCAAAGAAAACTGGCCTTCTTAATGCTCTTAATAGATGACTGGAATAATCCAACGATACTCGCTGGAATGCGCGGCTTACAATGCTACAATCGTTAGAAAGTCAATATTCGTCTTTGTACGAAAAGCTCTCTGAGAAGGGAGAAATAGCGCGAATTGAAGGAATTGATATCACGCTGATGAAAACTAATTTCTCTTCTCACGGTATGTATTATGTCATATTACTGTAATTCTTATAAGTTATCGTTTATTTTATAGCGTCTAAAACACGACGGTTTTTACAGCCCTCCAAAGAGGCGTCCAAGGAATCAGAACTGTAGAAATCACCTGCACTGCACCTTATGTTGCCGTGGAAGATGACGCTGTTAAAGCATTTGAGTCAGGCGCCGCGGGACAGAGAAGCATCTGAAATAGGTCTTCCCTATAAATGTCTGAAATTACACTTAGCGCAAAAAGTAATTGTCCATAGATGCCGTGACGCAGCATATTTTCTCTGGCCACAATTTCATATTTTAAAACGATATCTGAAGAAAAGAGGCGTGGCGTTATGGCCGAGGAAAGACGTGTAAACCATTTATCGCTGTGTTTATAGCTCCCCAGTGGCCAGTTCCAAAGAGGACGACTCACAGTCGACGATAATTCGCTTGAAGAATAGCCGAATATATGAGAATACTTTATCAGATCGCCCGATTAAATTTGTGAGCGACCTTCGTGGAGCCCTTAAATTGAATGAAGTAGTTCAAATACCTTCAACAACAAAAGATTTGGTTTTATTTTCAATAAACTTTCATATTCACAGTAGAGCTCATATTGGCGCAGATTTGTAAAACGATGTATTAAAGAGATGTTGTTCTTTTCCGATCAGCTAAAAAACATTATCGTGAAAGAGGCATGTACAAGCCACGAATAGCCAAGTCTTTCATCAAATTGCACAAAAGCTCCACTACCAGAGAAAGTAAAGAAGTTTGCTTTGCGTGCAATGTCGATGACACTCTTATCCCAGTAGATGAGTTGGAGAGATGTTTAAATCAAAACTGCAAAATAGAAAAAAAGGCTTCTTACTGGAAAACGAGCGGGGAAGGTTGCCAATAATATTGTGTATACAAGAATGTTGTTCTGCTTCTTAATCCAATTTTAGTTGTGCCGGTTGTATTCTTAACCCTAGATGGTCACTTCCAGACAATATTCACGCTCTATTTTTTATTCGTAGTAGACCTAACTCTATCCGAGACAAAAGAGTATACTGAAACTCTTTTCAGACGTTAAGTTCCGTTTCCAGTTGTTTCTACTAGCGTAAAATTTTTCGTTTCTTGTATATTTTGTTGTGAATGTTTTATCTACGTACGCTGGTTTTCGAATTAGTTTTGAATTTTTTAAATGAAATAAAACTCATTTTACTTCCAAATTATGCTTGAGTAGCACGGCCAATATTGACAGCTTTATTTCAGCCTCAGTTTATCATGTTTTAAATTTAATAAATGAAAAGCACCTGTGTGCTTTTGTTCTGCAATACGGTATTGAAGAACAAAAGAAAACTCATGCTTTTCATTACGTGTTACGGTATTGTAGAACAAAAGCAAACTGGTGCTTTTCATTTACTATAATGGTTTTCTACCAAGAACCGATGAAAGATTCTGTTAACATTTTAAATTTAGTTTTTATAAAAATACATAATTTTATTCACAGGTGTGTGGATTGTATATATTGGTGTTTCTTATTAATGCTTAAAAATCTCCGAAGCAGCGTGGATGACGCTGTCAAGCTAAATTCCCCATGGCACCTCCTCCACATTTATTGGTAAGAGGGCCCAACGAATAGCCCGTCAAAAAATATACACAGATCAAGCATGAAAACAGGAAGAAGGTGTACTGAACTGTGGAAGAAAAGCGGAATGGCAGAGAGCGGCCCAAGCTTAACAAGTGCAATACTGAGCGAGTACCAACAGCGATGGCATCGTGGTGACGTGTTCGAAACTCACTTGTGCCATTTATATATGTACTTTTTCTCAACATTAGGAACTATCCGTCCGGTCATTGAAACGTTTGTTCTCTTCCTGTAGCCTTGGCAGTTGTCACACTGTACATTGGTTATAGAATATGACTGATGTGGTAAGAATACGTTACCGTCGCAAGTAAAAGTGATGAATAGTGAGCGCAGGAGAGGTACCATATAGACATCTCACAGAAATAAAAACAACAAATAGACAAGTGTGAACTGTTACAACAAAGGAATTCAAGAGTCAAAACTTCCAAAATGGAACACTACTTCATAAACGTTAAAAACATATGTTTTGACAGAGCAGAGACAATCTGTATGGCTGTGAACCTGTTGCGTTCATTTGTTGCAGCTTAAGTGACAAATTATTATGTTTTCATCATTTCTTTGAGAGTGGCCATACGAACACCCAGATCTGTCAAGGAGGCATATCCCCACTCATTTACCAAGCGTACAAAAAATGGTTCAAATGGCTCTGAGCACTAAGGGACTTAACTTCTGAGGTCATCAGTCCCCTAGAACTTAGAACTACTTAAACCTAACTAACCTAAGGACATCACACACATCCATGCCCGAGGCAAGTTCGAACCTGCGACCGTAGCGGTCGCGCGTTTCCAGACTGCAGCGCCTAGAACCGCTCGGCCACAACAAGCGTACAAATTAGCTGCGTCGGTAATAGATTCCTATCATATGACACATTATCCAATGCCGTGTGTGACACACCAGACGTGTTTCCCGGTAGAGGGTTCGGTTGACTTGTCGCCTTATCATCGAACGTTTGCGGTTCCCATTCGAAAGCCACTTTCAGCTGCTAATAGACTAGTTGTGCAGAATCAACTGTCATTGTAGGTCCCTTCCGTACACCTCCATGTTTCAAAAGGACGTTACACCACGGCACACACTTGCAGGAACACGGCTCGCCTGCATCCCTTCGTGGCCTCTTAACCACGACGCCGTTGCTCTGTTAGGCTGCTCTACAAGGCACATATTGTTATTGGACCGTTCACTATTTCTATTTTGCTTTTTTTCACAGTTCAGTGCACCATCTTCCCATTTTCATGCTTCATCTGTGTTCAGGTTTTGACGGGCTGTCCACTGGGGCCTCTTACCACAAATTCTGAGGGGAGGGTGGGGGTGCAATGGGGAGTTTCTCTTGTGAGGAAAGTAATTTAACATTAGACACGTGGGGCCACAAATGTCGCAAAATACCCGAAAAGCTGAAATGTGAGTTCAACAGATGACGTCACTGACTCCAGGTGCAGCGATTATGCTTGTCAATCCTGCCCTCAGCGGACCAGGGCAGTGCTGCAAATCGCTCCAAGTGAAGTATTCACGTCGCTGTGGCTCCGTCCTTACGTGGAACACCGTAAAGCGTGAGGCTCTGGATTCCAATTTTGCATGTGGCAGGCACTACTTTTTTATTTAGTTAGACAATTATGTGTGTACTTTGAGGTAATATTTTTGGTATTTCACTTAGCGTTCTCGCGATCCCCGCTGGTTTACTGCAGAGTACAGTAAAACAAAAAAATCTAACGTATTGCGTCAGACATGAGTGGGTGCATGCGTCCGAATTGCGTCGATACTAGTAAATGACCTACGTTTTATTTACTAAATAAAGTCTGTAAAGCCCGCATCTCGTGGTCGTGCGGTAGCGTTCTCGCTTCCCACGCCCGGGTTCCCGGGTTCGATTCCCGGCGGGGTCAGGGATTTTCTCTGCCTCGTGATGGCTGGGTGTTGTGTGCTGTCCTTAGGTTAGTTAGGTGTAAGTAGTTCTAAGTTCTAGGGGACTTATGACCACAGCAGTTGAGTCCCATAGTGCTCAGAGCCATTTGAACCATTTTTTGAAAGTCTGTAAACAAAAAAAGAAGGTGCAAAAGGAAGAAACACAAAAGTAACAACAGATTTTGCTTGGTCACAGCGAGGAAAATAGTTTTTTAACTTCTACGTTTACGCCAGGTTACATTTACAAAACGTGCGATGTGCAGCACTGCCCCTCTATATACATTAAAACGGTGATTCAGTTAGAAAGAACAGATTTCAGTTCTTCATTACAGGCAAACTATGGAAAAAAGAAATAAGTTGTACATGTCACTGGACAGAGGAAGGTTCTAAGCAGGGCACAGCTGCGCTTAGTTTGGTTGTACCAACGTAGTGACTACGTTGCAAAATGAATCATTTTGTTTGTTGGAATCTGCGCGAAGTCAATCCATTGTTGAACTGCAACGTTGATTCTGCCATCGATTTAGTAAGAAGCTGCCTCTGCACAAACATATTTATGGCTGGTATACAAAATTCTTGGAAGTCGGTTGTTTATGTAAACGGAAGAACACTAATCGGACACACACGTCTGATACAAATGTCGATCATATCCGAGATGCGTTCACACGGAGACCTCAGGAGTCTACAAGACGGGAAGACCAGGAACTTTAACTTCCTGAAATAACGATGTGGCGTGTTCTGGAACAACGCCTGCATACGAAGCCTTACAAGTTTCAGATACGGCAACGATTCCGTCCCGGCGGCCGTAACAGTAGATACGAATTTTGGATTTCAGTTCTCCAGGATTTGGCAGAGGAAACTTTTTCCGAACGTGTTTTTACCATTTCTGTTGACAGTTTATATGGACCTTTCTTTTTTGTGGAGGAAATTGTGACAGGAATGTCGTACCTCGACATGCTGCAAAAATTGTATGTTTTCTCAACTTCAGGAAAATTCCAGTGATTTCATTAGTTTGCATGATGGTGCATCACCTCACTTTCAGCTTGAGGTGTGGCCTTATCTTAACAGCATCATTTCACGACGTTGTATTGGAAGATGTGGACAACAAGGTTTTGTTTATTGCTTTTGTCCTCCGAAATCACAAGACCTCACACCTTGCGATTTTTTACTATAAAATGTTGCGCCGGCCTATCGCCGAGCCAAGTCGGGAGGGTTGCGTCACCGACTCGCTAGGCGCTCAGCGGGCAGTGCGGCACTGTTTTCGAATTTTTTCAAACTGTTGCATCCTTGAGCCTCCGGTTCGCGATGTACGTCTAGCGGTTACAGAGGTCAAGGATCACACTTTATTAATAATTGTAGTACAAAGTAATTTCTCCAGTTGCAGTTACATTTTCAGCAAGTGCACCAAGACATTTCATCCATACACGTATTTTTTCATCATTACTAACTTTTCTACAGGAGCGGGTATACAATGTAAAAGGCATATTACTATAGACATAACTAGGCCTTCGGGTCGATTCCACAATGTCAAGTCTTGTAGGCGATGACGTCTCGGTCAGCGAATGATTCAAGTCCAAGTTTATTTTCGAGGCTTATAATGTGTTTGTACACTGGCATGCGGTGGCGACGATGACGATACACACGTCGACGAGGCATAGTGCTTCAATGCTGTTGCAGATAGAGTTACCTACAAGACTTGGCTCAAGGATGCAACAGTTTGAAAGAAATCGAAAACATAGTGCCGCACAGCCCGCTAAGCGCCTAGCGAGTTGGTGACGCAACCCGCCCGACTTGGCTTGGCTCTAGGCCGGCGCACCAGCGGGAGCGCGCTGCTAGTCTTACTACAGCGCGAGTACGGGATAACTCTCTCCGGCGTTATCAACGCGTTACGTAATCAAGGTCACTCGCTCCCTGTATAAGTGGGCAGTGCACGCCAGCGGAACCATTCCGCTGTGAGCTCTAGCTGCAACAGCATTGAAGCACTATGCCTCTTCGACGTGTGTATCGTCATCGTCGCTACCCCATGCCAGTATACAAACATATTATACGCCTCGAAAATAAACTTGGAGGCAATGGCACAGCTCAAGCAGTAACCTTAAATGGACCTACATTCTACATAAAAGACATTGTCTAGGTCCCACCTATGACAGCTACTCTTCAAGATCTGATAAATCGAATTTTTGAAGTTGTCACTTTAATGAACAAGAATCTGTTGAGTCTTGTGTGTCATGAAGTGGACTGCAGTTTCGTAGTTTCTCGAGCAACACTCGGTGCTCATGTTGAATGTATGGTACAGTGTCTGCGCGAACATAAAACTTTGAACCTTCGTCTGCCGGCCACTGTGGCCGAGTGGTTCTAGGCGCTTCAGTACGGAACCGCGCTGCTGCTACGGTCGCAGGTTCGTATCCTGCCTCGGGCATGGATGTGTGTGATGTCCTTAGGTTAGTTAGGTTTAAGTAGTTCTAAGTCTAGGGGACTGATGACCTCAGATGTTAAATCCCATAGTGCTTAGAGCCATCTGAACCATTTTGAGCGTTCGTCTGTCCAGTGACAGTGTGTTTCTGCGGTTGTGTCCACCTAGCGTTGCCCCGGCTGCAACGCAGCACGCCCACTGCGGTAGGCTGCGGCTGGCTGCGGCACGTCAGAGACGCTACGCTGGCAGGCGGCCTCGTCGAATGCGGCTGGCCGGGTCTAAAGAAGCTCGCCAAGGAGTGCGTAGCGGAGGGACGCCTCTGCACTATTCTGCTCTGTACAGGATGTAATGGGTATAAGTGCAGATCTTTCTATTGGCTACTGAGGACGGTCGCGGGGGTTCCAGACTGTAGTGCCTAGAACCGCTCGGCCACCCTGGCCGGCAGTGCGAATGTGTTCAGATGTCTGCGAGCCGTGTAAGTGAGGCTGAAGGTGGGGACCAGCCTGGTATTCACCTAGTGGGATGTGGAAAACCGCCTAATAACCACATCCAGGCTGGCCGGCACACCGGCCTCCATCGTTTAGCCGCCGGGTGGATTCGATCCGGGGCCGGCGCGCCTACCCGAGTACAGTAAGCAGCGTATTAGTACTCTCGGCTAACCTGGCAGGGTGTTTAACTGAAGTCAATATCCTTTATTAAAAGCTGTTGCATAAGGAACTATTATATTTTGGCGAATTCCTTCTCTTTAGACGATGCCTGAATAATTGTAGTATTTACGTGTGCTATTGTTATGCGATTGTTTATCCCAAAACTGCTCGATACCGTAATTAATAACACATTAAATCCAATTAAATGATTAAATTGAAGCTAATTCCAAGTAACACATGAGACTACACACATAACTAAAGTAATACCAGTGATTTCAAAAATGGCTAGTACTTCTTGTTTCATTTCGATCTGTACCAAGGGAAAATGTGTATTACTGACTGTGGGATCGTGAAGGGCAACAGGGGAAGAACGGAAATTACATCATAAAATTTATAACGCTGAAAGCCAGGGTTGCGGCAGGAACGCTTTGGGGTTGGCATTTAGTGCCACATTTTTGCAGACACTGGGAGACAAGCGATTGAACTCCGCAGGCTGTAACACTGCATTCAGAAAAGCAGCGCAAAGGAGCTTTTCATATCAAAAGATCTGCTAAGGTAGGACGCGAGATGACCGCGCTCTGAAGAGCTCACTTTTGTGTCAAGGTCCCTCCAAGCATGTAATGAATGCCTAAAATTTTGTAAGGGCAGACTCGACTGGTTCACCAAAAACGATTGTAGTGGAAAATCAGACACATATACAGTGTGATTCAGGGGAAATATCACATAATTTGTGGGGTGATTCTACAAGTGGAAAAAAAACCGTAAAAGACAAGTGTGAATAGTATTTTGACGAAGTGCTGTGTAGGCACTGTGGTGGACCAATTAATGGTGGAACAGATGACTGACCCATCCTACAATAGGTGTTAAAAAAGTCCCCCACGTATCTCAATGCACCTGTCAAAGCGTTGGGGGATGTGTTGTACGTCGAACATCATCTCGGCGGGCTTTAATGCGGGCAACACCGTAAATAATACAGGCGACCTGGTCTTCATGTGTATGCACCCTCGCAGTGTACACTTTAACCAGACCAATAAACAGAAGCCTAATAGGGTCTGGTCGGGTGACTGGCAGACCGGTTAATGGGTCCGCCACAGCCGATCCACGATCGAAGAAATGTGATATTCAGATTCTGGGATACCTGTCTGGTACAGTGAATCAGTCATCCATCATGCTGCAAGTAAATTTGCCATTGTTGCCATGTCACTTCTTCCAAAAATGCAGGTAGGTCTTCTGTCAGTAAATGTGTGTATGCTGCGACTGTCATGCGATTTGGCAAGAACATAGGCCCTACCACCAGGTCGTCAGTCGTGCCACACAAGACGTTCACTGAGGACCTAACGTGGAATCTGGTTTTCCTAATGTCATGTGGGTTCACCATCGCCCGTGTATGAGAACTGCATGTGTTAATGATACCATCGCGAGTAAATGTAGTCACATCTATAAATAAAGTGTATTGCACGACGTCTTTGTGTACAGCCAACCATTCACAAAATAGTTGTCTGCTTACTAAGTCACCCTGATGCAGGTGTTGTACGGACTGCACATTGGACGCGTACAAGCCCTCGGGATATAGCCTACGCTACACTCGCGTCTGTGGAATATAGAGTTAATGGATAATGCGCTGTTTACTGGTGGTGGGACTCAGTTGTACCATTGCAATCACGTCTTCCCTTTCCTCATTTGATTGGATGGCCTTATGTTATGCTCTCACATGTACACTGGGTAGTGCCACGATTCATATAATGTTTGAAGAGCCCTCGGTAATACTCTGGAACAGGGGGTTCGTCGATCAGGAAGACGTCTCTGGTATTCTGTCACAGCCTCACAGGTACTGCCATTACAGTAGCTGCACACAAACAACATGTCTGTGTATTCCGCATGGATGAACGTATACAGCATGTTAGTATTCATGGACACAATGGACTTGCTCAATTAAATAACACTCAAACACGACACGTACTCAGCATTATGACTGCTCACTGATCCAACCCACGATTGCACACTTGGCACGCTTGCAGCTGTTACCTTGTTGCGACGAACCCCTACACATGTTGTAGGATGGACCAATCATCTGCCCACCATTATTCTGTTCACCACAGTGCCTACACACCACTTCGGTAAGTAATATTCACACTTGTCTTCGTATTCACACGGATGTGCATAGTCTTCAAGCCGCTCTACTTCTGTAACGATAAGAAATGTGACACATGTTCATAGGACTTTTTCTGTTTGTTTTCACATGTAGAATCACCTGAAAAATTATGTGACATTCCTCCTGAATCACTCTGTATATCTATGTACACGAGGTATGATTGAAGGAGACACAAGGAGACGCTAGGAGTGGCTGTCTTGCTGCTTCTGAGCTCCAGCAGTCTATTGGTTAACGATAAATAAACTGCGCATAGAAGGGAGGGTGCTAGCTCAGTAGAAGAGATTCAATTGGTTGGCGCTCACAAGATCTACTAAGTCATTTCACATAAAAAGGGGGAAAGCGAAAAGAGATATTCCAGCCAGGAGTGGTGAAAGGGAAGACTGCTTCTTAGGTTCCACGTGAGAAAAGCTCGTTCCATATCTGCAGCGTCATGCTCGCAGATCATGATCCACGCTTGCGTTTGCAGCTAACTCGGCAGTCACTACCTGCCTCTGATTGTGCAAACTAAGGCCAGCATATGCAGAATTGCCGAAAGCCGTTACTTACGTTTTCAGCTAACACGGCAGTCTCTCTCCGCCTCTGATTGTGCAAACTATAGCCAGCATAAGCAGCATTGCCGAAAGAAGCTACCAGGCGGCCATGAGGTCCTTCGATTTGATTTAGGATTTAGTGTTCCAAATTCATTCACACATTCAGCAAGTTCAACTCAGGACGCGCCTAAACAAGGTAACTAATAGATGTATCTTCTTTTCTGGGTCTGACCTTTCATTCTTAAGTTTAATCTCAGCGATCATTGACAGCTCATGTGGAAATAGTTAATTTCTCTCCTTATCATCACTTCCATTCCAAGTTTATCCACCTTTGTCAAAATATTCTTATGTATGTTGGTTTAATTCATGTAAGAGATCTAGGATCATAAGCGAAGTCTAAGAATTTTAGTAATAAACAGAACTTTGTTGTTAGCTCTTGTTTCATTCAAATGGTTCAAATGGCTCTGAGCACTATGGAACTTAACATCTGAGGTCATCAGTCCTCTAGAACTTAGAACTACTGAAACCTAACTAACCTAAGGACAGCACACACATCCATGCCCGAGGTAGGATTCGAACCTGCGATCGTAGTGGTCGAGCGGATCCAGACTGAAGCGCCTAGAACCACTCGGCCACACCAGCCGGCTTGTTTCATTCTATAGCTAGATGAAGCACTACAAATCATATCTTTGTGAGGTATAGTGCCCCTATTTCATGTATGACTGTGCCATCCCTGTATAAATTGAGATGTCGCACTTAATTATGTGTTGCACAACTTTCGTTTAATAATTCACATGACCTTAAGAGTACCCATCCTTTCACCAGAAAGGTCACCGGATTCAGGCCTTAGAAGCACTACAGTAGTAAGCTTAATGCTCACTCATCTGTGGTGATAATTTTTTAATGTTTTCTGGACGTTTTACTACACATAAATGTGAATTTGCAGTGTATGTGTCTTTCTCCTTTCTTTTCCTTGTTCATCCATATTGCATGTCGAATTACGGGTTGTTTCAAGCAGTCTAGTAGTCAGATATATATAGGTTTCGTACAGTCTGCCATTAAGCCTGTTGGCTACGACCGATCTGGAAAGAGTATTTTGACTGGCGAAGCCTCTAGACCGCCTGAGAACAAATGGTTCAAATGGCTCTGAGCACTATGGGACTCAACTGCTGTGGCCATTAGTCCCCTAGAACTTAGAACTACTTAAACCTAACTAACCTAAGGACATCACACACACCCACGCCCGAGGCAGGATTCGAACCTGCGACCGTAGCAGCAGCGCGGCTCCGGACTGGAGCGCCTAGAACCGCACGGCCACCACGGCCGGCCCGCCTGAGAACCTTAAATCTGACTAGTGCATGTTGGGTGGTGTTCGTTGTCGTCTCAGAACTGTTCTTAATATGGTATTGATATCCTTTATGAGATCTTATTTATTTGTTTTGATGAGTATCAGTATTTGTTTCAATTCTAGTGACTGTAATATTAAGAGAATTTTGGGAAAAAGGAAAATTTTATATTTTTAGTTATTCCAAGACGAAATTCTCCTTTATAAACGTGTCACGTTTACTCCAACGTGAATTTCTGTTTTTTGTGTGTGTATTTCAGTTTGAAAGATCTGTTACTTTTATTATATTTTGTACATGAATTCGTTCTGTTCTGTAGAAGTTATATATTGGAAAGTCTGACTTACTAAAAGAAACTCGAACAAGTTGTTGATAAAACAGAGTAAAGTGTAAAAAGTGGTTAGAAGTGATGAAAAGAAATGGATGTGGACATGTATCCGGGCGAATGTATGACTGATGAGCAAAGGAAGTTCTTTATTGGACAATAGAAAAAGGAAAATATCGAGACCATAAGGTATTGACATGTGGATAAATTACATTAGGTAAAAACTAGCTAAAGCATATATGTGTAACTCTGAATATGGTAAAGCATGAAAGAGTGTTGACATCTTTATTCAGATTTGGGCGTCAAATAGCTAATGATGATTGTCTAATGAATAGTATCCGAAACAGCAGTAACAGACTTATTTTACTAACATACGTTGGAGTCGTGACTAAACCATAGTCGAAACCCTTTTCTTTTACCACTATATATTTCAAGTTACTCATACATCTTCCCCTTCCCCCCAAAGACACCTTGAGGATCGGAAAACGACCAAGTTTGGAAGTACTTCCCTATTCCATATCTTCTGTTTGAAGTGAGACCTGGGAGAAGACTTCACTTACGCTCCAAGCTCTTATACACATTCTGTCAGAGTAACTTTCAGTGAGGAAGCCTCGGAACCTTTGACAGTAGCATCCAAGCTGGAGACTGACTGGCGAGACATTAATTGAAAATTTCGATCGTGTACTGACAACAGCGTAATGCTGCTAATGTGGAGATAACACGAGTCATTAGCATCCTACTGGGTGACGACACAACGCTACGGGATGAGACACCATCACCACCTGCACCAAACTATCGACACATGTTATGTACACCCAGGGCCGGTTTGACAGCGAATTTGCACACAAATGACGTGTCTTTTGGCCCACCTCCCTCATAAATTACTTGACTGCCTTGGGCTCTTGGTAAGACGTTTAAAAATAAATTTTAATCTGTTGCTCGTGGAAATGCGTTTACTTTTCTTTTATAGCGAAACGCACAGATGAGGCGTGCGGCGGATAACACTGGTCAGCCAGAGGGCCGTTTTTAGGCGGCTGTCCACGCTCATCTAGGCAAATGTTGGGCTGGCATCGCCCTTTTACATAATTCACAGCCGTTCACGAATTGTCTTCATTAGATAGTGTCAACTGCAGCGACAGAAAGGGCATCCTGCCGCATAATTAAATGAAACAAACTTCATAAATCTTGAGTACAGAGGAGTCTAAACCTAAAACAAAATAAACTCTATCGAAAAGAGGAAGAATATTCGAGTAGTAAATATAAAAGAAAGTCCATTTTCTGTTAAGGTAATTTGTGAAATCTTTAAAGGTTTTTAGTGGAAGCAGAAGGAACTAGAGCTACCGTACCTGTTCTAGCTTCAATAAAAATATGCTGTCGAAAACACTGATCAGAAAGAATGAAAATATAAAATTTATGTTTTGTTTTTAGTCTAGTAAAAGGTCACTTTAATTTTATAATTTACAAATAATTTCACTTTGCATCGGTAAAAGTTAGACAGAAATACAGCAAAATATGTAATTTTATATTGACGTATGTAACATTAAATACAGTAAAACTGCATGTGTTGTGTTTTATATGTGAAGAAAACTCAGCGGTAAGTATTTAAATTTTACAGAATTTCCCATGAAAGTAGTTGAACACTGATAAACTAGAACCGATCGGCCATTTCTCGTGAAATTTGAGCACATTTAGATGAAGACGTAATCGAAAAGAATAAGTTTCAAATGAATTTCTGTTAACCAGTTACAGGAGAATGTTTGGTATTGAAGTCAGTGGCGGCCAGTAATCACAGATCCGCAGTTATCTCGCAGACGTCTTGTTTACAGACCCATGATTATACGATCGTTCCCGCTTCTAGTAACGAGTAGTTTAACCCGCGTGAGTTTTCCCTACTGATTATGGTACAAGTCGTATACAAAATTTGCACTAGGGAGCCGCTGGCGCCCCTCTCTTTCATCGCTAGGCCTTTAATATGGCCCTGCAAACCAGCAGCTTTAAATGTAATCACTGTAATATTCTACACCATGCATCATGGGTCAACATGGTAATTCCCGTGCTCTGTGCTACACTGAGCGGTCGCTTGTGGCAGTCGCAGCTTAAATCACCAATCCCCGCAGTCAATTTGTGGCGGAGAGGTTGGTGTTAAGCCGTCGGCACACAGGCCGTGCATCCGAACGTTGAGCGTTGAGCGTGCCGAGTTTCTGACGTCATAGCGTGGAATAGCACGTTCGGGAGCCTTTCGAAACGTGCAGAGCAATATCTAACATGCCAGATATTCTGAGCGTGCGTCTGAGCGTTGACCAATGAGATAGGACAACGGCACCTACGTCCCTTGCACTCCATCTCCTTTCAACACGGAGTTCTGAGGCGCCATATTGGCATTCATTTCAAGCCTTAATTGTAATATGCGGTTTTTGAGCACCACCTAATTGAGAATCGCTCAAAAACCTGTTGTTAACTGTATGATTCGTAGCAATAAAATAATGAGAAAAATCATATTCGTGGCAAATGAATTATTGTAACTTACGTATTAGGAGCGTATGCCATTTGAAGACAACAGCACACTGAGGATCCACCAAAAACGCATTGTTCTTGGTACAATTTGTTATAATCAAGTTTCAATTAGTAACATAGCTACAATTAAATCTTTTAGCAAGCATAACATGGCAGAATTGGCTGCTGAGCAATTGTCGTTGGTTTAGTGCGCCGGCATGGTAGCTCAGCGTGTTTGGTCAGAGGGTTTAGCTACACTCTGTAATAAAAAACTGAGTGAACGGATCAAAGAACAACCTGAACGAGTGTCATCGGACATCCGCCACGTACGAATTCAACGGACAGTGTAGAACAAAAAATGAGATAAAAAAACAGTTGTAATAAACGATTACAAGAAAAGTGTAATGAGTAGTGTTACTGATTCTAAACTGAATACATGATACGGCGGTAGTTCGCGTTTTGGCCCATCAAAAACCTTTTCTTCCCTAACTTTCGCGTTTTTAATACTTTCTGATGCTTTATTGTTAGTTTGATATAAGTATATACTGTAATATTTGATGTTATGTAAATATAAGGTCATGTTCTTTTTTTTTCAGGAGTGAGTTTGTTCGAGTGGCTTAATCTACAGGACATGTTGCGCTAGTTGTAAAAGAAAAAGGAGGAAAATATCTTTATACATTTGTTGCAAAGATTCTGCTACTGGGTAGGAACAGTGATCAAGTAAGAATGACCTTGGGGTTTTACTAAAATGTGGGAATTATGAAATAATGTTTATCTTATGTGGAGAACTATTGCAAATTTTTATAGCACTGTTTGTAATGGAACTGTGTCCTTACTGATTGGACATGGTACTTTCCTTTTCGTCTTAAAACATTTACATGGACAATGAAGTCGCAGGTTCGAATCCTGCCTCGGGCACGGATGTGTGTGATGTCCTTCGGTTAGTTAGGTTTAAGTAGTTATAAGTTCTAAAGGACTGATGACCTCAGCTGTTAAGTCCCATAGTGCTCAGTGCCATTTGAAGCAATTGGAACCGCGCGGGATTAGCCGAGCGGTCTCAGGCGCTGCAGTCGTGGACTGTGCGGCTGGTCCCGGTGGAGGTTCGAGTCCTCCCTCGGGCATGGGTGTGTGTGTTTGCCCTTAGGATAATTTCGGTTAAGTAGTGTGTAAGCTTAGGGACTGATGACGTTAGCAATTAAGTCCCATAAGATTTCAAACACATTTGAACATTTTGAACCATTTGGACAATGGACGAAATGTGCGTTTTAATAGAGCTAACGCGGGAATTTAACGCGCTCTCCTTTAGTAAACAGTGTGATTTACGAACTAGAAACATCTCGCTACTGCCGCTGGAGTGCGTTGTGATCGTGTATACCACGTTGGGGCCCACGTACCGTATGCACAAGTCGCATCGCTTCTGAGCGTTCAGCAGCACGTTGAACTCAGCACTGGCCATGTGCCGACGGCTTTACTGATGACACGGCGACGAACGTCGGACCACACAGCGTTACCGCTCTACTCGACGTGCCGTATGAATCTGGGCGTCCTCGAGTGATGAGTGCATTCACTGTATGATAGGCTTACGAAGTCATCAAGTTGAACGGTTAAAACACAGTGTTACAAAAAGATTCATCCGGTTACACTAGACTATATCACGTACATGATTAAACATAGAAACTTGGGATGCATATTTACTTACACATCGAGCTACAAATTTACCTTAGCGCCACTAGAATGTTCCAGATTGATTTATTTTTCGAAGGGGACTCGCTTATGCAACTAGTCGCTCGCTCGTTCATCACACAATGTGGGGTGAGCCGAAACGGCTATCAAGCAGTAACAAAAGATGCTTCGCGTTCTCCTTTCAGAGAAGTACAATTCAGTTAAAACCGTACGGCGTGATTTTCGTCGAGGGTGGGACGCTCCACTTCCAACAGCTCAAAGTATTCGACTATGGCACCAGCGGTCTTAAGGCACTTGTTTTGTATGTAAGGGGAAATCGACAGTTAGCCGCCGTGTACTCATTGAAGTACAGCGCACTCATCATAACTATAGCCGTAGTCCACAGAAGTCCACTTGCCATGTCATGCACCTGTCCGGCGTCTTTCGCGACAGCCTTTATGTTACAGACCATGCAGGATACAGTTCCAACAAGCTGTCCACGCTGAAGACGAACAGAAACTTGCAGAATTTCATTAATTCCCTCTGGACGTGAAAATGCAATAAATTCCCTTCCATGTTTGGTTTTCATTGATGAGGCAACATTCCACTTCAGCTGGAAAGTGAACTGCCACAACGTAAAAATGTGGTTAACAGGGCGCCCACATATCGTTTGTCCAGCACGAGAGACCTTCTCCAAACTTTCATGTGTTTTGTGTCGTTTCCCAAAAAAGGATTTACGACCTGCTTTTTTCTTTTCTTTTTTTTTTTAAAAAAAAGGCGGTTACAGGGACCATGTCCCTGGACATATTAGAGACCTAGATTTTTCGAACGTTTCGAGAACATTCCGAAAATTTTATTTTTCGACAAGATGAAACAGCATTGCAACGCAACCGCACCTATACTAAGAGCTGTTCTCTAAAACTACTAAGGATCCCCTCCCGACCCCTCCTCAGATTATTGGAAGAAACGAATATAAAACAGTTTCAAATGTCAACGTTTGCTGGATTTCGGTAAGTGCTCATATTCTCGTATACTGGATGAATAGCGTGGGTAATTTGCGTGCCGTGAGTTACGCTCACTCGACGCATATGCATCGTTCCTAACATCAATACTTGACGTACTGTGTTGGATTTTTAACGTAAAATGATAGACCGATCAGCCAAAACATAATGAGCACTGCCCACCTCGACGTTGGATGCCGCCTAGTGGCGTTGCGGCACTCGACGCAGCAACGAAATTATGGAAGTGGAGATAACACGGACGGGGTATCGCCCTGGTAAAGATATGGGCTGCAAACGAGGTAATCCACTGAGAAAAGCGAATCTGACAAGGGGCAGATTATTATTGCGCAGAACCTGTGAACGAGTATCTCGAAAACGGCGAAGCTGGTCGAATGAGCACCTACGGAAAGCGGTAGGATAGTGAAATCACCACTAGGCGCTAGGTGGTTGGATGTCCATGACATTTCACAGAGCGTGCGATTCGGACGCTTGTCTGGTAGGTAAGGTAGGATAGGTGCTGATCTGTGGCTTCTCTGCCGAAAGAGCACAATGTTTGTGCACGCGAAAGTGTTTCTGAGCACACCGTTCATAGTACATCGTTGGAGCTCCGCAGCATATCACCCCTACGTGTACACATATCGACCCAACGACATCGTCAGTTACGATTGCAGAGGGCACGGGACCATCAGGATTTGACCGTCGATCAACGGAAACGAGTCGGCTCTTCTGGCGAATCAAATTTTTGCTACGCTAGGTCGATGGTCGCCTCCACAGACTCCGTCACCGAGGTGAACTGCGGCTCGAAATGTGGAGCGCGCCACGGACATAGACTGACGGTAGTATTATTACGCTATGGGAGACATTCTCCTGCACTTGCATGTTACCTATGGTAGTAATCGAAGACGCTTGCAGATACAAACCACCTGAATCCCTGACGTTTTTACTGACGACGATTTCATCTTCCAACAGTGTATATGCCCATGTCTCGGTGCCAGAACGTGGTTGTGGTGGTTTCAGGAGCATTATAGTCAACTCACGCTCCCAAATTCGCCTGATGTAAATCCTATGAAATCCATGTGAACTGCTATAGGACGCAGCCACCACGTACATAAATCAGGGGCCCGTTATTTACGCGAATTACATGATCAGTGCTTAGACATCTATTGCCACATACCTCCACAAACCAACCAACAAACTGTCGGATCGCTCATACGCAGAATCAGTGAAGTATTTCGTTCCAGAGACGGACTAACAAGCTATCAAGCAGGTAGTCATAATGTTGTGGCTCAGCAGTGTACTTCTTAATGAGTAGATTATGGTTACGTTTCAAAATTTTTAATTCTCTCGATAATTCTGTAAAATAGGGAATATCATATTTTTGAAGCTAGTAAACAGGTAGCTCCGCAGATGACGAAAAGATTGATGAAATGTATGATGACATAAAAGAAATTATTCAGATAGTGAAGGGAGACGAAAATTTAATAGTCATGGGGTTCTGGAATTCGATAGTAGGAAAAGGAAGAGAAGGAAACGTAGTAGGTTAATATGGAATGGGGGCAAGAAATGAAGGAGGAAGCCGCCTGGTAGAATTATGCACAGAACATAACTTAATCATAGTTAACACTTCGTTCAAGAAACATGAAAGAAGGTTGTATACATGGAAGAGGCTGGAGATACTGGAAGGTTTCAGACAGATTATGTAATGGTAAAACGGAGATTTAGGAACCGTGTTTTAAATTGTAAGACGTTTCCAGGGCCAGATGTAGACTCTGTCTACAATCTATTGGTTATGAACTGTAGATTAAAACTGACAAAAATGGAAAAACGTGGGAATTTAAAGAGATGGGATCCAGATAAACTGACGGAACCAGAGCTTGTACAGAGTTTCATGGAGAGCATTAGGGAACGATTGACAGGAACTGGGGAAAGAAATGCAATGGGAGAAGAATGGGTAGCTTTGAGGGATGAAATAGCGAAGGCAGCAGTGGATCAAGTGGGTAGAAAGACGAGGGCTAGTAGAAATCATTCAGTAAAAGAAGATATATGGAATTTAATCAATGAAAGGGGAAATACACTACTGGCCATTAAAACTGCTACACCAAAAAGGAATGCAGATGATAAACGGGTATTCATTGGCCAAATATATTATACTGATACGCCTGGGTATTGACTGACGTATTGTTACGAGCCAGTTACTCGTCCACCATTGACCAAACGTTTTCAGTTGGTGAGAGATCTGGAGAATGTGCCGTCCAGGGCAGCAGTCGAACATTTTCTGTATCGACAAAGGCCCGTACAGGACCTTCAACACGCAGTCGTGCATTATCCTGCTGAAATTTAGGGTTTCGCAGCGATCGAATGAAGGGTAGAGCCACGGGTCGTAACACATCTGAAATGTAACGTCCATTATACAAAGTGCCGTCAATGCGAACAAGAGGTGACCGAGACGTGTAACCAATGGCACCCGATACCATCACGCCGGGTGATACGCCAGTATGGCGATGACGAATACACGCTTCCAATGTGCGTTCACAGTGATGTCGCCAAACACGGATGCGACCATAGTGACGCTGTAAAATGAACCTGGATTCATCAGAAAAAATAGCGTTATGCCATTCGTGCACCCAGGTTCGTCGTTGAGTACACCATCGCAGGTGCTCCTATCTGTGATGCAGCGTCAAGGGTAACGGCAGCCATGGTCTCCGAGCTGA
Source organism: Schistocerca nitens (assembly GCF_023898315.1). Classification (NCBI taxonomy): domain Eukaryota; kingdom Metazoa; phylum Arthropoda; class Insecta; order Orthoptera; family Acrididae; genus Schistocerca; species Schistocerca nitens. The sequence continues at coordinate 1,067,477,045 of NC_064614.1, read as the reverse complement.
TAGTCCATGCTGCTGCAAACGTCGTCGAACTGTTTGTGCAGATGGTTGTTGTCTTGCAAACGTCCCCATCTGTTGACTCAGGGATCCGTTACAGCCATGCGGATATGATGCCTGTCAACTCGACTGCTAGTGATACGAGGCCGTTGAGATCCAACTTGGCGTTCCGTATTACCCTCCTGAAGCCACCGATTCCATATTCTGCTAACAGTCATTGGATTTCTACCAACGCGAGCAGCATTGTCGCGATACGATAAACCGCAATCGCAATAGGCTACAATCCGACCTTTATCAAAGTCGGTAACGTGATGGTACGCATTTCTCCTCCTTACACGAGGCATCACCACAACGTTTTAACAGGCAACGCCGGTCAACTGCTGTTTGTTATGAGAAATCGGCTGGAAACTTTGCTCATGTCAGCAGGTTGTAGGTGTCGCCACCGGCGCCAACCTTCTGTGAATTCTCTGAAAAGCTAAACATTTGCATATCCTGTCGGTTAAATTTCGCGTCTGTAGCACGTCATCTTCGTGGTGTAGCAATTTTAATGGCCAGTAGTGTATAAAAATGTAGTAAATGAAGCAGGCAAAAAGGAATACAAACGTCTAAAAATGAGATCGTCAGGAAGTGCAAAATGGCTAAGCAGGGACAAATGTAACGATGTAGAGGCATACCTCAAGAGGAGTGAGATAGATACCGCGAACAGGAAAATTAAAGAGACCTTTGGAGAAAAGAGAACCACTTGTGCGAATATCAAGAGCTCAAATGTAAACCCAGTTCTAAGCAAAGAATGGAAAGCACAAAGGTGGAAGGAACATATAGAGGGTCTATACAAGGTCGATGAAGTTAAGGACAATCGTATGGATATGGAAGAAGATGAAGATGAAATGCGAGATACGATACTGCGTGAAGAGTTTGACAGAGAACTGAAATACCTATGTCGAAACAAGATCCCAGGTGTAGACAACATTCCAATAGAACTACTGACAGCCTTGGGAGAGCCAGTCCTGACAAAACTCTACCATCTGGTGAGCAAAATGTATGAGAAAGGAGAAATACCCTCAGACTTCAAGAAGAATATAATAATTTCAATCCAAAAAAAAAAAAAAATCAGGTGTTGACAGATGGGGAAATTACCGAATTATCAGTTTAATAAGTCACGGCTGCAAAATACTAAAGTGAATTCTTTACAAACGAATGGAAAAACTAGTAGAAGCCGACTTTGGGGAAGATCAGTTTGGATTCCGTAGAAATGATGGAACACGTGAGGCAATACTGACCCTACGACTTATATTAGAAGATAGATTAAGGAGAGGCAAACCTATGTTTCTAGCATTTGTTGACTTAGAGAAAGGATTTGACAATATTGACTGGAATACTCTCTTTGAAATTCTGAAAGTGGCAGGGATAACATAGGGAGCAAAAGGCTATTTACAGTTTGTACAGAAACCAGATGGCAGTTATAAGAGTCGAGGAGCATGAAATGGAAGCTGTGGTTGGGAAAGGAGTGAGACTGGGTTGCAGCCTATACCCGATAATATTCAATCTGTATATTGAGCAAGCAGTAAAGGAAAGAATAGAAAAATTCGAGAATAAATAAAAACTTTAAGTTTCGATGACATTGTGATTCTGTCACAGACAGCAAAGGACCTGGAAGAGCAGTTGAACGGAATGGACAGTGTCTTGAAAGGAGGATGTAAGATGAACATCAACAAAGGCAAAACGAAGATAATGGAATGGAGTCGAATAAAATCGGGTAATGCTGAGGGAATTAAATTAGAAAGTGAGACACTTAAAGTAGTAAATGAGTTTTGCTATTTGGGGACCAAAATAACTGATATTGATCGAATTAGAAAAAAAAATGGTTCAAATGGCTCTGAGCACTATGGGACTCAACTGCTGTGGTCATCAGTCCCCTAGAACTTAGAACTACTTAAACCTAACTAACCTAAGGACATCACACACATCCATGCCCGAGGCAGGATTTGAACCTGCGACCGTAGCAGTCGCACGGTTCCGGACTGCGCGCCTAGAACCGATCGAATTAGAAAGTATATAAAATGTACACTGGCAATGGCAAGGAAAGGGTTTCTAAAGAAAAGAAATTTGTTAACATCGAGTATAGATTTAAGTGTGAGGAAGTCGTTGCTGAAAGTATTTGTATGGAGTGTAGCCATGTATGGAAGTGAAACATGGGCGATAAATAGTTTGGACAAGAAGAAAATAGAAGCTTTCGAAATGTGGTACTACAGAAGAATGCTGAAGATCAGATGGGTTGATCACGTAACTAATGAGGAGGTATTGAACAGAATAGGAGAGAAGAGGTGTTCGTGGCACAACTTGACAAGAACAAGGGACCGGTTGGTAGGGCATGTTCTGAGGCATCAAGGGGTCACCGATTTAGTATTGGAGGGCAGCTTGGAGGGTAAAAATCGTAGTGGGATACCAAGAGATGAATACACTAATCAGATTCAGAAGGATGTAGGTTGCAGTAGGTACTGGGAGAGGAAGAAGCTTGCACGGGATAGAGTAGCATGGAGAGCTACATCATACCAGTCTCAGGACCGAAGACCACGAGCAGGTAAACATACAACTGTGACCGGGTGATGGTTTACACACTTGTTAATACATACGACGAATGCATCATAATGTTAAAAACTTCCATGGATGATGGAGAAGGGTAAATATATCAGCTTGAGGTAAGGAACCCTGGTAGAAAGTTATAAACTAAAGTCATTGTGATAGCTCTCACAGAGGAATACTTGTCCAGGTACTACTGTTGTTCAGATTGTAGGACAGACAAGTTTTTACGGTGGTAGTATGGACCAAAACGAGGGAAAAAGTTTTAGTAAACTTGAGCTCTAAAATACAAAGCTTAACTGCTATGAGCCTTTGTTCATCTTCTCTATTGTGAAATACATCTCTTCTATTGCAAGCTCTTACCTTTCCATAGTTTTGGAGTAGGTAGTATGCACTTAAACAACAAAAAACTGTCCAGTAAAGTATGAGCTCTAAAATGTAGATCTTAAGAGCTGTGTGCACTTATTCAGTAGAAGAAATTTCATGAACCCCTCTACATACGGAAACGTGGCCCGCTTCGTACCGAAACCGAACAGTCCTGTCAAGCTGGACATTTCTGTGACGTTTCTGTGGAGAGAGATTTTTGCGGCGATATATTTTTGTGGAGCCTGGTGCTTTTATTGGGATAAGCGGCTTTTCGCGGGTGACTCGGGAGACAAACAGATCTGTAGCTTATCGAGAGGTCAAAATTAGTTTGGGAGTTGACTGTGAGATGGAGAAGATAACGAATATCGAAGCATCTTTTCGCAGGTGGTTGTGTTGACACACTGATCTCAGTCTCTAAGTTAGGTTTACAAATGACAGTTTGTTTGTGAGTAGGCTAAGCAGTCGAATGTGAAAGGAAAATACTGTCTTACGCTCTAAATCAATGCCAACACATTCGATCTCCGCACAAGTGTCACTCTATACAACTGTCGAAAATTCTATCAATTTCACGTCATGAATGCAATGGAAAGAACGTACCAACAAAATTAATTCACTCGAAGACAGTAATTCGATAACCAACAAGCAGCGATAATATTGATGGATTCAACCATTATTGATTCAGCCAATAGCGCGAGAAACATTGAGGATCGCGACGAAAAACGTACGACCTCCGACACGGTGCAACGGCATCTGGCTGACTGTTCTCTGTGAGTAAAAAGCAATATATGACTCTGTCAACATGTACTATCTGATCAAAAGAATGTAAACACGTATTAGCGGACATTAATATGCGTTGAATCCAGCGTTCGCCTGCCTTTACAGCGGATTTAACTCTCTTGGAGACATTTTCATTAAGGTGTCTGCACGTCTGGTTAATATGGTACCCCTTTCTTCCTCAAGGGGCGGAACCAGAGAAGGTACGGATGTTGGACGCTGGTGGCTGAAGCAAAGTCTACGTCCTATCTCAGCCCGAAGGTGTTCCGCTGGGTTAATGTCGGGGTTCTGAGCATGCCAGTCCATTTCGGGAATGTTATTGTCCAGTAATCATTGCCCCACAGATGCTGGCAGGGTGCATAGTAATGCTGATACAAAATGGTCTCAGTACTTTACCGCACACCAATGATGTAAAGTATGTTCATATCTTTCCGCAATTAGCGTTTCCTTAAGGTGACCGTACTCTAACTGTGAAAAAAATCCCCATTCCGTAGCTCCTCCTCCTCTGTAGACATTACCCATGACTGAATGATAACTTAATTCATGACTCTAATCATCCACCCTTAAGGGTCCTCGCCCTTTACGACACTCTAAGCACTGACTAGAGAGGTACACTACGTGATCAAAAATATCCGGACACCCCCAAAACAAAAACAAAAAAACATACGTTTTTCATATTAGATGCATTGTGCTGCCACCTATTGCCAGGTACTCCATATCAGCGACCTCAGTAGTCATTAGACATGGTGAGAGAGCAGAATGGTGCGCTCCGCGGAACTCACGAAGTTTGAACGTAGTCAGTTGATTGGGTGTCACTTGTGTTATATGTCTGTATGCGAGGTTTCCACACTCTTAAACGTCCCTAGGTCCACTGTTGGGGATGTGATAGTGAAGTGGAAACGTGAAGGGACACGTACAGACAAACCTCGTCTGTTGACTGATAGATACCGCGAGGGTCGTAATGGCAGACATCTATCCAGACCATAATACAGGACTTCCAAACTGCGTCAGGAGGGCGGGAGGTGAGAAAACTTGGATTTCATGGTCGAGCGGCTGCTGATAAGCCACACACCACGCCGGTAAATGCCAAACGACGCCTCGCTTGGTGTAAGGAGCGTAAACATTGGACGATTGAACAGTAGAGAAACGTTGTGTGGAATGACGAATCACTATGCACAGTGTGGCGATCCGATGGCAGGGTATCGGTATGGCGAATTCCTGGTGAACCTCATCTGCCAGCGTGTGTAGTGCCTAAAGTAAAATTCGGAGGCTGCGGTGTTATGGTGCGGTCGTGTTTTTCATGGAGGGGGCTTGCACGCCTTGTTGTTTGGCGTGGCACTATCACAGCAGATTACTACATTGATGTTTTAAGCACCTTTTTGTTTCCCACTGTTGAAGAGGAGTACGGGGATGGCGATTGCATCTTTCAACACAATCGAGCACCTGTTCCTAACGCACGGTCTCTGGCGGAGTGGTTACACGACAATAACATCCCTGTAATTGACTGGCCTGCACAGAATTCTGACATGAATCCTACAGAACACCTTTGTGGTGTTTTGGAATGCCGACTTCGTGCCAGTCCACACCGACCGACATCGCTACCTCTCCTCAGTGCAGCACTCTCTGAAGAATGGGCTGCCATTCCCCACGATACCTTCCAGCGCCTGATTGATCGTATGCCTGCGAGAGTGGAAGCTGTCATAAAGGCTGAATTCCAGCATTACCGATGGAGGGCGCCACGAACTTGTAAGCCATTTTCAGCCAGATGTCCGGATACTTTTGATCACAAATGTGTTTGACCTAACCGACCGTAGTAAGGCATTCTCTTTAACATCCGGCGAGTTCTCATCGTGATAGCTGGATAGCTGCTACCATTTTGGAACTCACGAGTCATTCCTTCCGCTGATTTCATCCCTTTGTTTAAAACCAACCTCTGCAATGATCGACGATCCCTGTCCAGCAATACATGAAGTCTGTCTGGTATTTGTTTAACTGTGGTTTTTCTTCATCTTTGAACTTCGCAATTACTTCACAAACAGTTCACATGAGTCG